>NC_133616.1:83429102-83624102 GCF_964106895.1 Numenius arquata
GGGGGGGCCGGAAAAACCAACCACCAACTTCGGTCAGCTTTCGGGACTGGAGGCATGCTGACGCTCCGTGTGGAGATGGTTAATGAATCCAGTGTTTTTTGCAGTTGCAAGCTTGTGCATTCACTGTGCAACGCTGACTGCAGGCTTTTGCAGTGGCAACAGCGCACCAAAGATATTAATTACACCGTCCCCTTCTTTTTTTTTTTTTTCTTTTTTTGTGTGTGTTTTTTTTTCCACGAATGTTTGGCTATTGTAAGTTCGGACCTTTTTTTTTTTGTTTGTTTTATTCCCCCCCCCCCCCCCCCCCCATTTCCTCCTCCCCCCTCCCTTTCCCTTGATAATATTCAATTTTTCTCTTCCTTTTAGCAGGGAGAACTTTGCTGGGCAGGGGGAGGGGGGGGGGGGTCCTCTATGGAAAGCTGTTTCTGTGTAATAAAGTTAGCAGTGGGGAGCTGGGGGGCTGCGACCTGCTCCGGCTTGAAGGGCAACGACGCGGTATTTTTGAAGAAGACGGACGCATTATATTTTTATGAATTATTTTATTTTAATTTTTATTTTATATATATATTTTTTTTTAAAAGCGACACAGCAGCTCGGTAGTAAATCTCAGCGCTACCAGGGCACTCGGCTGGGATCCACAACACAGCCTGGCTGCATTTTTAACAGCTGGCTGTGATTTTTAACCCCACTTTCTCACCGCCCGGAGGATTTCTTTGATTATTTGATTTGATTTGATTTTGATTTTTTTTTTTTACGTGCGGGGGCTGCCTTTTGTTGCCAGTTGGGGAGGGGGGCTGGAGTGGGGGGGGTGGCGGATTTGTCATGTTTGCCTTGGCTTTTTTTTTTTTTTTTTTTTTTTGCTTTCTTTTTAATCTGTGTTTATTTTGTGAAGCCTGTCTGCATTTGGGGGGTGGTGGTGGTGGGGTTTTGTTGGGGCTTGGCTGCCGCTGGGGCTGGGGCTGCCTGAGCAGGGGTCGGGGCCGATGCTGCCGGGGCGGGGGGGGGCGATGCAGGTCGGCTGCAGCTGCCCGGCTCCGCATGCCTCTGTCTGTCCGTGTCTGTGCGTCTGCTGGGGGCGAGGCGGGGAGGATGGGGGGCGAGGGTGAGGAAAGGGGGGGTTGGGGTGTGTGTGGGGTGTAGGGGGGGGGAGCGGGGGGGGGCGAAGAGAGAGAAGCTCGGCATTGTCCTCCGGCTGGCTGGCAGCGCCGCCGGGGGCGATGCCTGCGATCCTCCTGGATGCACATTTCCTCTCCTTCTCTCCTTCTTTTTGTCAGCGGTTCAGCGAGGAAGGATGCCGCCCACCCAGCCCAACCCCGGCCAGTACGCCCTGACCAACGGCGACCCCCCTGAACGGCCACTGCTATCTCTCGGGATACATCTCCCTGCTGCTGCGGGCCGAGCCCTACCCCACCTCCCGCTACGGCAGCCAGTGCATGCAACCCAACAACATCATGGGCATCGAGAACATCTGCGAGCTGGCCGCCCGCCTGCTCTTCAGCGCCGTCGAGTGGGCCCGCAACATCCCCTTCTTCCCCGACCTGCAGATCACCGACCAGGTGGCCTTGCTGCGGCTCACCTGGAGCGAGCTCTTCGTCCTCAACGCCGCCCAGTGCTCCATGCCCCTCCATGTGGCCCCGCTGCTGGCCGCCGCCGGCCTCCACGCCTCCCCCATGTCGGCCGACCGCGTCGTCGCCTTCATGGACCACATCCGCATCTTCCAGGAGCAGGTGGAGAAGCTGAAGGCGCTGCACGTCGATTCGGCCGAGTACAGCTGCCTGAAAGCCATCGTCCTCTTCACCTCAGGTGAGGAGAAGGAAGCGGGGGGGGGGGGGCGGGGGGGGGAGGAGGGGGAGAGGGGAAGGGTGGAGGGAAAGAGGAAGAGGGGGGAAGGTGGGGCCCCCGTGCAAAAATTTTAAAAGAAGTGCGGAAAAACGAGGAAAAAAAAATAAAATTGAATTATTTTTTTGTTGTTGTTCCTAAAAGAAAAGAGGCTGGAGGCCGAGGTAGCATGTGCGCCCCGGCCCAGGGATCAACCTCCCCCTCAGCCCCACCGCTGCCCAAATGGGCACCAGTGGCCAAGTGAGCACCGATGCTCAGAGACCCCCACCTCACCCCCAAAAATAATAATAAAAAAAAAAAACTTTTAAAAAAAATATTAATATATATAAAAAATATCGAATTAAGCGGAGGCGGTGGAAACATGCATGTTAACAATTTTTCCCTGTGATAGATGGTTCGAATTAACTAGCGGGAAAGTGCATTAGCGTCGCCTTTGAAGTGCTCTGGTCGTAGCCTATAAGAATATAATACGTCTTCTATTATTGTAACCTGCGAGGGAGAAATTTATAAACATCAAAGGAGAGCGATGTGGAGGAAATATAGGAAATGGAAACAAGGCGAGATAAGAGGCCTGGCGGTGTCATTTTTTAATTATTATTCTAATTATCGCCACGATGGGGCTAATTGCCACTTTTTCTGCTTGTTTGTTTTTCCTTTTTTTTTCCTTTTTTTTTTTTTCCTTTTCCCCTCACTCTCCCCTATCCCCTTGCTCCTCTCTTGTCCCGGTTTCTCCCCCCTTTTCCAAACCGGTCCTCCCGGTTAGCGGTAACTAAACAGCTCCGATAAATCTGGCTTAAAACTAGGCCGAGGCAAAATTAAAAGCATTCCTGAACAAAGATGGCAAATCGTTCAAAGGCCTTGTTTAACAGTAAGCAGTTTATAATCCATCAATATTTGTTGGCCTTTCATGCATGAAAAATAGTATTTACATTGTATTAAAATGACTCCTAAATTTGCACAATATTGTAATGTAGCAAATGTAGTATTAATATCGATTTGAACATCAGATAATTTATTTAGACAGGAGTATCTAATTTGTATGCAGGGTGGTCGGAGACGTGTACTGTGACTGCCCCCTTTTCCTTCCAGTGCAAATGCAGTCTCGCAGCCTTGGAGGGAATATTTCTTTGCGGAGGATAAAGTGCAGATCTTAAAACAAATGGAAGATTTACTGAATAGCCGGCTCGACATTTTAATGTATTTTATCTTAATAAGTCTTCTTGATGGAAACGTGTTTTTCAAAAGTGACAAAGAGACCTGCCGGCATTCATCAGGCTGATTTAACTCCCCGGCCTGCCTGCAGACTCCCAGGCTTCCCCTTCCCATTCCTTTCAGGGTGCTCAGCAATATACGGGAATGCTCGGGGACAACCCTTCTGGGATTTTGTTGTTGTTGTTGTTATTATTATTATTATTATCATCATCATCATCATCATCATTATCATTTTTTGGTCAGACCCAACTTTGAGAGATTCTTCCCAAGCAGAGACGGGGCTGGCCTGTGCCTCGGCCCTTCCACCCACCGGAGGCCCCGGGAAGGCGATTGCCCCAGATAGGAACAAATTTTGGGGGGGTATTTTTTATTTTTTTTTTTTTCCCTCTCTTTCTCTTCTTACCCTTCCCCCTCTCCCCCCCAACTCCCCCCTTCACCTTCCCCAAACGATCGACCTTGGCTACAAAGGCGGTCAGTGGCTTCAGAGGAGCCCTCCCTTCACATACATTAGGGAGCAAACGTTAATAACTAAAGGTTTGAGAGGGGAGAAACCCCTTCCCACAAGGGAGCGGAGCGTGAATGGGGCTGAGGAAGGGGAGCAATAATAATATTATTTTGGAGCAGGATCGCACGGGGCATCTCAGAAAAATGGAAATACAGCTGTCAGGAGTAATCCACCCCTCACCCCCATCCGCACATTTCCACTTTTCACTAAACTTGTTTTGATTGCTTAGCCAGAGGGGAATTCATGGGAAGCCTTTCTCAAAGTCATCCAACTTTTTAAACAAACTTTGACTGATGGAAAAGACATTTTTAGGCATATTGTCCTAAGTCCCTCGCTAAGGACTAAGTATTTAAAGCTGGCATGGGTTTCTCCTGTTGTGGTTTTTACGTTCGGGCTCCGGATAGCATGTATTTAATCCGTAAAATTCTGGACACCGTCCAACGACTGGGTCGTGACCCAAAACCTGCTCCTTTCTTGCTTGCTGCTTTTTTCTTTTTTTTTTTTCCTCTCACTTCTTCCCTCCCGCCCCCCCCCCCCCCCCCCCCAAACTTCAGAGTTATTAATTCCTGCACCTACCTTTTCCTCGTCATAAATAAACGTTTCTAGGAAAGGACCGAGCCAGATAACATAAATCCAATAAATCTATTTGCAGCGCAATAAGAACTTTGATTTCTAGTTAGATGCCAGCTGATTACATCTATATTTTCTGAACACTAAACTCTTCTGAACGCGTAACATGAAATACATTCCCGCCACTACAAAGGGGGGAAGGCTGGAGTGTGCTGAACAGTAATGGTTATTTATTTACATAATTTCTTTTCCATAGACTGCAGGAAGAAATATAGAGCTTTCCCTTATTGACACACTGCCATATAAAAAAAAAAAAAAAAAAAGAAAAAAGTGAGGCACGCGCAGGATTTTCGCATTAGCCCACTTTCTGAGACGGAATAATAATTCACCTCCGGTAAACACGGATTGCATTATTTCTCCCACGGATTGCACCTCCCTGGACTCCCTAGCCTCACTGAGCTGTGCATCCCTTCATTATTATTATTATTTTTAATCCCGCTTTGAGGGGAGAGTTAAGCCTTCCCACCGCCACCCTTAAGGATGCGGAATAAAACCCGAGTAAAGGCATATGCCAGACCATCTAAAATAATTAAAGCTCGATAGATATTATCGGCAGGAGAAAACCCCGCGTGTTCGGAGGTCTGAGGGAAAACCCACGGCGTTATTTTTTTTTTTTCCAAACACGCCACCCCCCCCTCCCTCCCCAGGCTGCTGCCGCTTCCCCGTCCGCATTGTCCAGTGACCTGCAGTTATAGGTGCACTTATCGTAAATATCTGATAAATATTTTACTAACCTTAAGGGTATGACATATGGGGCATAAAGGAAAAAAAAAAAAAAAAAAAAAAAAAAAAGCCCTGCTAGGGTGTCAGCAAGACCCTTTCATATTGCATTGTTTGGAAGTTGAATAGGATCCTAATGCATAATGGGCAGATAATGCATGTAAAATAGCAAGATATATGTAAATATGGAGTGTGATTTGTGGCAATCAACATATGAACAGGCCTGTGTTTTTGATATATATTGCAAACAAGAACAGGCCCGAGCTTTTGATAGATATATATGTTGCAACCTGGCGCTTTAGATGTGGCAAAATATCCTTGCATTAAAGGTACAGTATGGATTAGCAGAGCAGCCGGGCGCAGATAATTGTGTATCTGAGGGATGCCAAGTCCGCAGCGCGGGTCAAAGGTTCTCCTCCTCAGAAGTTCCTGAATTATGGCTTGTTTTATTTGTATTTTCGCTCCAGGCCATAGCATTGTAGATGAAGGTGTTCAGAAATCTTTGTAAAGCCAGTTCTTGATAGCGGGAAAGACTTAAACTTCAAAAAAAAATGCAGTTGCGACAGAATATTTCTTTTTTTAATTTTTTTTTTTTTTTTGGTTGGGCTTTGAATAATTTGTTGTGTCTTTCCAGGGTCGTAATTCTACATTCACAATTTTGTCATGTCCTTTCGGGGGGGGGGGGGGGGGGGCATTAACATGCATTAATTCATATACGGATCTATATATTAGCAAAGTCTGGCTTTGATCTGTGTTAAACCGCACTGCCAGCTGACTGCCTCTCTCTGATCCCCATGTGTTGGGGGGGGGGGGGGGGGAGTGTATGGGGGTGTGGGGGTGTGTGTTTGCGTGGGTTTTTTTTTTTCTTTCTTTCCTTTTTTAAATATTTATTATCAATCTCCGAAACGATGTGGATGGTTTAGACCATACCCACCGCTTTCCCCACCACTGTAGTTTCCTGCCCAAGTCCCCTCCGCGAGCAGCCCGCGCAGAATTATCCCCTCTTTGGGGTTATGAGCCCACAGAAATAGGGCGGGGGGGAGGGGGTGTCTGTGTAAACACGCAGATACCTCTATACCCCCACCCCCACCGCCGCGTATATCCGCGCACACGCGGAATAACGCGTGTCGGTACCAGCGCAGGGGTGTGAAGGGTTTTCTGCTCCCGGATTAGTGTAATTTTGCCTAGGTTGTATCATTCTGCGAGGTGGGGGGGGTGTGTGTGTGGGGGGGGGGGGGTGTGTGTTTCTGGCCGTATGTGTATGTGTCATAGGGACCTATAGGGCCCTATAGATTCTCAGGTCACATTTGGGGAAGGCTCCCCCGCCGCAGCCGCCCCCCAGCTTTGTGTCTGCGGGCTGCAGGCGCCGGCTCCGCCACAAGCCCGCACCGACCCCGCCGTTTTCCGCTGGATTTACCAAAAAAAAAAAAAAAAAAAAAAAAAAAAAGCGGGGCCCGTTGGTGGTGGCTGCCGGCGGGGCAGGGGGAGGGGGGGGGACACCCCCTTCTCCCCCCGGCAACCCCCCGGCCCGGCTCCCCGCCAGCCGCTGCGGTCCCGGCCCTGCCTGCCTCTGATGTGCAGCCATGTCAACAAACTCCCCCTGCCTCCCTCTGCGTGTGCGCCACTCTGCTTTTTATATTATTATTATTATTATTATTATTATTATTATTATTATTATTATTATTATTATTATTATTATTATTATTATTTTCCCCAATATGCCCCCTTCCCCCCCCCCCCCGTGTTATTTAACGGGGGCTGGTCCCGGTGAAGGGCCCCCTGGAGTGTGTTTGTGTGTGTAGGGGAAGGGGGTGATGGGGTCGCGGAGGGGTGGGGGGTGGGGGGGGGGGTGTAGGCACCCCACCGCATTCCACACAGCCCCCCACACCTTGGAAATACCCGCGGGCTGGTGGCGTTATCTATTCGGCGGCGGTGCGGGGTTGGCGGTGCGGGATGGGGATGGGGTGGGATGGGGTGGGATGGGATGGGGGTGGGGGGGTGGTGCGCCTTTGGGGGTGTCCCCCCATCCCGGCGGCGCTTCCCCTTGTGCTTCCCCACCACTAACCATCTTCCCCCCCCCCTCCTTCCTCCTCCTCCTCTCCCCCCCCTCCCCTCCCCAACCTCCCCCCACCGCCGCCGTTCCGCGGCTGCCTCCGCGGGCGCGGATGCGGCGGGCAGACGCCTGCGGCCTGTCGGATGCTGCGCACATCGAGAGCCTCCAGGAGAAGTCCCAGTGCGCGCTGGAGGAGTACGTGCGGAGCCAGTACCCCAACCAGCCCAGCCGCTTCGGGAAGCTGCTGCTGCGGCTGCCCTCCCTGCGCACCGTCTCCTCCTCCGTCATCGAGCAGCTCTTCTTCGTCCGCTTGGTAGGTAAAACCCCCATCGAAACCCTCATCAGGGACATGCTACTGTCGGGGAGCAGCTTCAACTGGCCTTACATGTCCATCCAGTGCTCCTAGAGCCCGGCCCGCACCCCCGGCGGAGAGGCGGCGGAGCGGCGGAGGCGGGAGCGCTCGCACCGAGGGGCAGTTCGGGGTGCGGGGGGGGCCCGGGAGGCGGACACCGAACAAAAGAAAGGGCCGAGTGAGGAGCAGAGGTGCGGCCGTGGTGTGGGGGAGAAGGACGGACCCGGCGTTGGTCCGTGGAGGTTGGGGTGTTTCGCTTTTTTTTGGTTGGTTTTGACTTTTTTTTTTATTATTTTTTTTTTTTCGGAGAGGAGGAAAAAAAAATAAATAATAATAATAAAAGAGACAAAAAAAAGCAAAAAAAAAATTAAAAAAAATAAAAACAAAAAAAAAATGAGTATTGAGGGGATATTAATCAAACCTGAAGGGGATACTGGATCTTCCAGGATTTATTGTGGACTGTTGTTGATATATGCTGTACAGTAACAAACAAAACAAAACGCGTTGAAACTGAACTGAACCTTGTGTAGAATGAAGAAAAAAAAAACACCAACAAATCAACAAACGAGCAAACAAACAAACAAACAACAAAAAAAACCCATCCACGCGCAAACACTTACCACGAGCATTGTTACTCATTTTGTAAAATATTAGTCTTTATTTTCATTTTTTGTAAAACTTAAAACATCGTATGCGCATAAAGGAAAAAAAAAAAAAAAAGAAACGAGAATTAGGGGAAAATAACATTTTCCAAATAATTATAAAAAAAAAATTGTCCTGTGTCTATGTATCTATATCTGTTTTGTATTTTTTTCTGGTTCCAAACCAGGTTTCCTGTGATTCTATACTAATAATTTTTGATATAACCCTTTGCTTCTTATAATGAGTGCGATATATGTTGTCGAAGCTGTTCTTCAAGAATTAAAATTGAAGTGAGAATTTAAACAAAAATAAAAGAATTTAGCAAAAAAAAAATCAACTTATCACCCCACAACCCATGAGTCTTGTTGCTTGAAACATGCCAACAGTTCACCAAAAAAAAAAAAAAAAAAAAAACCAAACCCAAACAAAAACCAACAACAACAACAAACAAAATCTCCCTGGATTTTTAACTCCTGTACTGCTGTTACAAGGGAGAACTTAAAAAAAAAATACTTGCGAGGGGTACCCATGTCGTGTAAACCACGTGATGCTCCAAAACGGACTTGGCTGTGGAAGTTCAGGGCTGAGCTTTCGAGGCCTAGGAAGAGGGAGCGAGCGGTGCGGCGCAGTGATGCCGTAGGTGACCTCACCTCGCTGGGACTTCAGGGCAGACTCTCCACCGAGGCCCACGGGCCCCGTCACCACGCCAGCTGGCCTACCCTTATTTTTCACTCTTTTGGAAACACTTTCCCCCATCCGCTGGAGTTTCTGCCGAGTTCACACCTTGATGCTTGCTTCTAGACACCATGGGCATGGACTGAAGTCACCGTATGCCACCGCCGCCACCGCCCGCGCGGCAGCAAGCATACTGTCACCATGACTCCTGCTTGGTGCTGGCATGGTGGCTTTCTGCTTTTGGGGGGCCTGGGGTGGGGCCTGGGAGGTTGGGTTTTTTGGTTCTTTTTTTTTTTTTTTCGCTGCTTTTCTCTTCTTTTCCACCCCGAAAGGACTCGCAGAGCCCGGCATGCGCTCCGACGTGTACTCCTCGTGTGTGCTTGCCCGTCAGCCGAAACATCCCTCTCGCTGTTTCTCCTGACTCCAGCCGCTGCGCGTGGGGGCTATTCCCAGCCCATTAATACAGAAATCCAACTGGATGCTTGCTCGTTGGGTGGCAAAGCCAGCCCCTTTCCTGCGTGTTTCCATGCCATGGCCACAGCGCAAAACACGGGGCCGTGTTCCCCCACGCCATGGCCACCCCACCCTGGGGGGCCCAAGCTTTGGTGCCAAGGGCCCTGCTCCATTTCAGCATGTCCTTTTTTTGCAAAGAAAATTAAAAGCCATTTCTGTAATGGAGCTCCTTTGAAGGTAAAGGCTTCACAATGCTTCTAGCTGGTGGTGCAGATCTCTGTAACAGCTTTCAGTGCATTAATGTTTTATAGGATCTGAGACGGAGCTGTAAGAACACATACTACCAAGGGAGCTCTTTCTTAACGTATTAATAAAGCTGGATCTTTAAAAATAACATTCCCCCCCGCATGCAGACACCTCCCGTGGCCTCCAAACAAGCCTGGATGTGGCAGGCTTTTCAGTTTGTGGAGTCATGGGCAATGTTTTCCTTTTAATTTGCTGTCCTCCATACTCTCCTTCTCTCTCCTTTCTCCCTCTCTCTCTCCTCCGTGTTTTTTTTTTTTTTTTTTTTTTTTTTTTTTTTGCATTAACAAGATCCTTCAATCCAACCCGCTTGGGGTTTTTAATATTCTAGGCGCAGCAGATCCGAGGCGAGAGCAGCTCTATACAGTAGGCACTTATAGCTGGATAATCAACATTGCGGGCAGATCCTCCATGGGGGTAGAACCCATTTCAGGATGGAGAAGGGGCCTGTATTCATAGGTGCTGTGTGGTGTTGGGAGGAGGCAACGCGGGGGGGGGACACACGGATGATTTCAGACCTGGGCAACACAAGGAGGGGCACTAGGAACCCTCCCTTGTCTCACTCCCATGGACGCTGCATAGGTGACAGCTTTGTTCCTGGCCCTGGTGACCTTCCCCGGGCAGAGTGGGGGGGGTCCAGCAGCCCCTCCGGGCTGTCAGGGGGGAGCAAGAGGGGTTGCTCAGCCCCGGAAGGTGCTGGAAACAGCTCTTCAGCATTGCTTTTTGGTGGGATGGGTGAACTGGGGACCCATCTGGATTAAGCAGTTGAAAACAGAAACAAACAAACCAACCAACAAAACAAAACAAAAACAACAATAACAAAAAATCACAAAACAAAAAAAAACCACCAAAAACCTCAACAAAACAGCAGAAAAAAAATACAACCAACAAAAAAAGATAATACACCAAACAAATGGGGATATCAGAAGAGAAAGACAGGTCTCGGTTTCTTCCAATGAGATGTAAATATATTCATTACAGTGTTATCCCACTGATGAAAACAGATAAACTTTTTCGTAGGTCAGAAACGTATTTTTCAATTAATTTTCATATTTATGAATAATAATAATAATAATAATAACCCACCGATTGCCAAGAAACTTGCAGGTGTAGAGGAGGTGTACGAGATGCACTTATTTCCATGTATGTGCCTAGAAAGAAGTGTTTCGATCCCTTTATTAAACTTTGCTTATAAGACGGTCCCGTGTTCCGAAGTGTTAACTGCCCAGTCCGCGTTGTGTCGGTGGATGTTTTCCTTCGCCACGCTCCGACCTCTCGGGCACTCATACGGCGGCTAAAAACATTGTGTGATCGCGTCACCAAGGGCTATTTGCTGAAAAGAAAAAAAAAAAAAAAAAGGGGGGGGGGAGAGAAATAAGAAAAAAAAAATAATAATAATATGTGAATGTGGAGAGGGGCCGGGGGTCCCTCCGCAAGTTTCTGCTGACTTGTTCTTAACCTACAATATACTGCTTTTAAACCGACTGCAGCTACATTTCTCCTGCCTTGTTGTCGCCGCGGGCCCGGGCGCTGCCGCCGGGGGCTCCGCGACCCCCCGAGGTCCTCGGGGGGGCTTGGCAGGGTATCCCCCCCTCCATCCCTCCCTGCCGCACAGGGCTCCGCGGCCCCTCCGTGTTCACCAACCGCTGCGGCTTCAAGGAGGGGGGGGGGGGGGCGCGAAGCGGGGATGGTGGGGGGATTTGGGGAGGGGGAGGCGACCCTCCCAACCCCAGCCCCTCGCAGGGGACCCGCTCAGGGCACGACAGATACAAAGGGCCCCCCCACCTCTTAGCTCCTCGCTAACTAGCTTGCCTCCTCCCACTGCCCAATTAGGCCTTTTCTATATATTCAATCGAATAAATATTTGGAAATGCGGCTAAGTGGTAGGTTGAACCCCAGCTGAGGCGGGGCGGGGGGGGAGGGAGGTTGCCAGCAGTGGCAGGGGCAGTGTCGGGGGTCCTGTCCCCCCCTTCCCCTCCTGCGGCTCCCGGAAGAGGGGAAGGGGCTGCGGCTGCCCCTTTCCGGGGCCTTCTTGACACCCACCACCCTCCCCGGCGGGGGGGAGGAACACCGTCTGGGGGGGCTCGGCCTCCATCCACCCCTTTCACCTGCAGGGGAGTTGGCGATGAGCCCACTCCCGGGGTGTCTGGGGCGGGGGGGAAGGGTAACCCCGACTTCCCGCGGACCCCTCGGAATTAAGGGGAAATTGGGGCAATTGGAGGGGGGCGTGCATGGGGATGGCTCTCGATCGCGAGTGACCTGTCCCACCGCCACCGCTAAAAGCGACGGGTGCAGATGCAAGAGGCTCTTTCCCTGCGAGGTGCGTGGAGGGTCTCGCGTGGAAATCTCTGCCGCGGGGTCACCGAGTGGCAGCAGGAATCACGCAAGAAAGAATGAATTCTGCGTTGCTTCACGCCCAGTAAACTGTTGGGCTCCCGGCACAAAGAGAGAAATGCATTTTATCGCATGGAAAGGGCTGAATAGACCCTCTGTGTGGTTGTTGTTGTTTTTGTTTTTTTTTTTTAATACTATTTTATTATTTTCTTTTATTTTAAATTACCTGTGGGTATGGCAGCCCGGCGTCCCCTTCCCATCAGACAGCAGATGTGACCCGCTGCCGAGGGATGCGCAGGGACGGTGGTCCCGGCTGGCCGGGATGGACCCTCGGAGGGACGGACAGAGGGACGGAGTGGGGGAGAGAAGGGCGCGGGGGGAGAGGAGGGGGGGAAGTGGGGGGTCAGGGCTTGCCGCAGCCGCCCCACCAGCAGTGTCCGGGCGCGCAGCCATTCATAGGCAATGTCCGCGGACGCATGTGCACGGCTATTACAGACACTGTCGACATGCTTCCTCCGGTTTCATGGGGCATTTTGACTATTCAAAGGGTTAGTTTTTAAGTCTTGAATTAGCGAGTTTGGGGGGTTTTCCTCCTTTCTTTCTTTTTTTTTTTTTTTTTTTTTTTTTTTAAGACCCCGTATCTTTATTCTCCACTTTACTGGGAGAAAGAGGAATCCGTCCCCCCGCCCTTCCCCACTTTTCCTCCCGTTTCTTTCCATCTTGGGGCTAATTTCAGAAATGGCGTGACCTCCACGGAACGTGTCAATATATTTGTTTTAAAAGGCTCCTTTTCTAATTGGCTTCACAGTCACTGACTTTGACGTGAGGTTTATTTTATTTTTTTTTAGACACACTCCCCTTTCTAATCCCCAGTGGGTCAGAGCGGTTGAGGATGAGTGTTCTGCAGTGATTCCCAATGACAAATAAATACATTTCAAAAGCCACAACTCTCGGCTGCCATGGGCAGACCCTCTGGTCCGACTTGCCCGGGTACCTTGCAAAGCAGCGGCGGTGATGTGGGGGATGCTTCCTACAAGAAGGCGTTTTTGAGGGGAAAATGATTTAAAGGAGAGAGACAGAGGGAAGGGGGAAGAGAAAGAAGAAAAGGGAAAAAAGAAAAAAAAAAAAGGAAAAAAACCAGAGGAGTAAGGGAGGAGGTGAACGAGGGGGGAGACCGGAGAGCACAAGTGGAAACTAATAAAACTCTTGTTAAAGTGCTTGCTCAGGGTCCATGGCGTCACCAGGTCTTTTACTTAGGAAGCCAAAGAGTTTTATTCCTAAATGAGTTAAAGAGCCATTTACCTCTGTCGTGTTCTATTCATCAAGCCACAAGTCGAGAGTCCCTAACATGAAACTATTTGTTTGCTTACACAACCAGCTGGGTGCAATTTCACGTCTGAGATATCTATCTGAAAGCGCCTCTCATTTATTATCCTTACTTGTCAGCGAATCCATTTTCCAACTTTTTTTTCTTTTTTTTTTTTTTTTTTTTTCCCCCTCCAGACCCCCCCCCCCCCCTCCCCTTCCTCCTCCTCCTCCTCCTTCTTCATTCATTGAAGGCTCTGGGTTTAAATGCTGCCTTAAATATTTCAGCCCCTTCTCCCCTCTGATCACCTTCGGCGCAAAACAGCCAGGGATTGAGGCTGAAACTGCAAAGATGGGGAAGGCGGCCGCTGCCCAAGGTGACTCCCTTGTCACGGCTCCTGCCCCTCTCTCCCTCCCTCCCCCTTTCTCTGACAGTGTTTTGGAGGTGTGTGTGTCGTCCCCCCCTCCCTCCCCTATACCCCCTTTTCTTTCTTTTTTCAAAGTGAGGGCATCCCCGCTGGTCATCTTCCCACCGCTCCAAGGCGCAAGGTGCAGCCACCTGAAAAAAGATAAAATGACGTTATCCGGCTGTGGGGAAGGGTCGGAGACACACACCCCCCCCCACACACACACACACCCTCCCCGCCCTGCCACTTTTCGGGGACCTAGGGAGGGGGGTGGCGAGGTTCCCCTCGCCGGCCCGATGTTGGGGGTCACTAGGGTGGCAAGGGCTTGTGTGCGGAGGGTAGTGGTGGTCAGATGAAGGCTTGAGGAGGGACGTCAGGATCCCTTCTCCCACCCCCACGTGGCTTCCACTAGAAATACAAAGACACTACGTGAAACGGGCCCGATCGAGTTGTAAATGTAATTGCGAGGAAAGAAAACAATTAACAAAAGGGACAGTGGGAAATTGTATCTCCCCTCCCTCCCCTTACCCCCCGATTTTGAAAAATCAGGATAATGTGAGTAGTGTTTCAAAGCAGGACCGTCTGGCTGACAAGAGGCTCACTGTTAGTCATCTCAATGATGGCTGTATAATAGTGTATATACATCTCCTTGTCTGCAGAACCCTCCATCAAGCTTAAAGCAATGGATCAAATCCAAAACTACAGGGTATAAAATATCCCCAGTTGTTAAAAAAAAAAAAAAAAAAAAAAAGAAAGAAAAGGGAAGAAAGGATGGGGAAGGGCGGGGGGAGGCTCCTTGAAGGAGAAGCGGGCTGGTGGCTGTAAGATATCCTATTGTGTTGATTTAGGAAGACATTTGCCGTATCATAACGTTTAAGGCTGGTCATACCATTGCTCGGCCAGATAAATACAGCGACGGCCAAAGCCTGGAGTCCCTGCCGGGAGTGTTTTTTGGGGGGTGAGGGGGTGTCAGAGACCCCCTGCGGTTGTGCCTGTGCGTGAGCCAGGAGGGGCAGCCCAGGCTGCACCCCGCTCGCCGAGGGCTGATTAGCATTCCCCGGCAGCCCGTGGACCTGCACTGACAACTAACAGAGATATCCAGCTCACCACCAGGCCTTCTCCTTTTGTCTGCAAACCTCCGCCAGCAGCCCCAAGCCCCCGCGCCTCCGCTGCCCGCACCGCTGCCTGCCCTCCCCCCCCCGCACCCCTCCCCATGCACCTCCCCGCCGCCTTACTTTTATTTTATATATATATAAATGTATATATACACGTATGTATTTGTGGTTTTTTCCCTTCCCCTTTGCACGTGGAAGTGGGGAGCGCTGCCCACGGCCCCCAGCATCCCCGCACGTGTCCTCGGGGTTCTCAGGGCTGCCCTTTCCCCCCTTCCCCTTTTCGTCACTTTTCCAGAGAAAATGTGTGCGCTGCGGCATCGGGCGTGCCGGTGGCTTCCTTCAACAGTCACACGAGTCCCCCTGCTCCCTCTCCTTTTGTCTTTCCCTATTTTTGTCTATTTTTTTTTTGTTGGGAGGGGGCGTGGGGGGGGAGATATCCTTTCAAGAGCTGAACCTGCTCCGCGTAAAGAGCCGGAAAACAAGGAGCTGGGACTCAAATCCACAGGCCAGAAAAGCGCTTTAAACTCTCAGTTTTCAGCCAAACTACATTTCTGAGCGGCTGAAGAGCCACACAAACTTCCAGCAAAGTAGCTGTGGCTCCCTGAAGTGATAAATAAAACTAGTCAGGTACTTTTTTTTTTTTTTTTTCCAGAGCGCCATACAAATTGGTCCATGTTGACAGATGTTTGTCACTTAGTAACTTCTTTCCAAGTTTTTTTCTTTTCTTTTTTTTTTTTTTTTTTTCCTCCCCTCCCTCTCCCCTTCTCTAAGCCTTCTTCCGAGCTTGCTTTGTTGTTTTAAAATATGCATGTCTCTCAGGAATGCAAGTCACGAGTCCAAACTTCGTGTCCAACCTCCCACAAGAAATGATCCTTTTATAGGGAACCCGATATGTCTCAATCTGCACTTCACTCAAAAGCCTCTGGATATAGGGCACTGGTCCCTGCTCAAAAATAACTGCGCCGAAACGCCTTTCCACCTAAAAATTCCCCACGAATAACTCCCAGGGAAGAAATATAGCTCCCATAATTAAAGGCGGCAGCGGTCAGAGGGGAATGCAGCCTAAAGGAAGGAAAAAAAAAAAAAAAAGGGGGGGGTGGGGGTGGGGGGGTGGGGGGAGGAAGAGAGAGCAGAGAGAGTTTTTATTTCTGTGCTGGTTGCACTGGGCCGTCATTAGCAGCAGGTTTATCAAGAGGAGCCTGCGATGCAGCCCCGGGTGCGTGGGGAGAAGGCGGCGGCCCGTGAGGAGCGGAGAAGAGGAGAGATGAAGGAGCAGAGCCCCCCAACTCCGAGAAAAGAGTAAGTGACCCTCAGCACAATGCAGGAGCCAGGGGACCGCCGGGCGGCCAAAGTTAGCTTGCGAGTGCGAACAATGGCATGGGAAGAGGGAGAGGAGGGGGCCGGGACGGGGAGGGGCCGAGGGAGGGGGACACGGGGTGGGATGGGGGGGGGGACACCGGGATACCCCGCGTGGGAGTGAGCCCACGAGGTCTCCCATCGCTTCCCCGTGGGAAGCCCGGGCGGGGGGCGGCGGGGGACGGGGTTGGGGATGGGGCCTGGCTCGGCTTATTTACTTGGAGAAAACAAAAAATAATAATAATAATAATAAAAAAAAATAAGAATAAAAAAGAAAAAGAAAAAAAAAAAAAAGGAGAAAGGGAAGGAGGGAGGGAGAGGAGCGAGAGAAACTTCCCAAGTGATGAGAAACAGATGAGCTCCTGCCTGGGTCACGTTTGCTCCCCGGCCCTGATGTGAAGTGACGTCAGCAGTTGCATACCCTATCGTCGTCAGAGCGAGCGGGACGGGGAGAGAGAGAGAGGGGCCTTCCCTCTCCCTCCCCTCCCTGCTTTCCCCTCTCTGCCGGGACAAACTTCCATCAGGATTATGCAAAAACCCTGCCCGAGGAGCTCCTGGCCGGCGCGACACCTTTCCCTCCCCCGTGCCACGCCACCTCCGTACCCCAACATATGGAAAGCTCGCGGGGCCCCCCCTGCGCCTATAGGAGCCGGTCGGGCACTAGTTTTCAGCAATATTTACAGCACCGCTTTTAATACGCACCAGATGGTTCGCGACGAGGCTGGGTTTTTACTCAGCAGCGTTTTGTTACGATTATACTCCATGCTGAGATCAATTTTATTGGCGACCTATTTTTTTTTTTTTTTTGCTATTTTTAATGTTTTTTTTTCTATTTTATTTCTTTTTTTTTTTTTTCATATTTGCAACATTTTAAGTTAAATCAACACCCGCCCACCCCCTCCCCGGCGTCCCCCTTGGCAGCGGGGCAGCAGCAGCTCCCCCTCACCCCCGGTAACGGGGCGCTCCCGCCCGGGTGCGCGTACATGTGTGCGCGGATAAACAGCGCGTATGCATATATATTCATCATATTTGATCAATAACGCTCCGATTTGTTAAACCTCAACTTGAGCGCGCTCGCCCGCCTTGATAACAGACATCACAGGGCGATAAATATTGCATACGCCTAATTATTGTGCCAACGCGTTGCGCCTCGCTCCCCTTGATGTTCTCAAGCCCCTCGTAAAAAAATTTCCTCGCAAATGCGAGCGTCTCTCGCAGATATTTTGCTGGGGAGAGGGGGAAAACCCAGCCCCTGGAAGTATCTGGGAATTCTTAAACATGGACAGGAGGAAACTGTGGCTAGTACTTTCCTGCGAGCTAAAACGCTCTGCTGCTAAGGAGAGAGAGAGGGAGAGAGGGGCGGGGGGGGGGGGGGGGGGGGAGCAGCAATCCTTGCCTAGAAAACATCCCAGGGATTTTAATCCAGTTCCCGGGACGTGTTAGCACGTCGTGCAGAAAAGCCACACAGCCAGGATGGCGTTTTTCTCCTGGAGTTTTGCGACCCCCTTTTTTTACTGTACAGCAGAGAGCCTGCTTTCGGCGTGGCTGTGTAAATACCCAATTTACTCCTTTGCAGGTGTGTTCTCCCTGCACAAACGCTTTCCCCACTTTTATAGGAACTCTTAAATTTTTTTTTCTTTTCTTTCTTTTTTTTTTTTTTTTCCCTCTCCTGCTAAAATCACAGATGTTTATTTTATTGATATAACCTATACCTTGGTTATGCCGAGAATAATGTGCCTCAACTAACAGTCATTTAGCAAATAATAGAGGCGCTCTGGATGCTTTCCAATGTTACACATGTACTTGGTCATAAAATGATATGTGAAAAAAATTAACATCTGCTTTCCTAAAATAAAGTGTTGCAAGTAGCTTTTTATGAATGCTTTCCTCATTTTAAAGAAGAAATATGTAGAGATAAACTGGCATCCATATGTATAGCATATTTATAATGGTTTTAGGATTCGAAGGTAGCTATTCATTGCATAAGCCATTTAGAACTGACGTTTTAAAAGCTACTTAACCTCAGACATCCTTGAATCTTAAAGAAGGATTCCCAACGATATTATTTAAAGAGGAATTTGCTGTAATTTAATTGCATATCAAGGCGGAACTGTGCGCAGGCATGGCCCCGGATGCTGTGTTTGAGACCGCTCCAACTCAGATTTTATTTACCTGCGTCCCTCAACACGTCCTCCTCTCTTCCCTTCCCACCAGATGCCCGGGAGGTGCCACCCAGCTCCCTCCCTCCTTTTCCTTCCCCCGCTCCCACCTTTGTCCCGGGGACCGAGGCGACGCTTCCCGGCGCTGCTCACACCCGGGCTAATTCACCCAAGCTTTGTCCTTTTGTTTGGGGAGGGGGGACCGGGATCTACAGCCACCCCTGTCTTTTTACCATTTCTGCAATAAAAAGGCCAAGCTGTTTCCCAGAGGAGCCGCCGGAACGTTTTTGGGTTGGTTTTGGGGTTTTTTTTGCGAATGTTTTCTGCGCCCAAAACGACCCTCGGGGGCTTCCCCCCAGGAAGGGGCTCCCAGATGCTCCCCTCGCCTTGCCCCGCCAGAACTGAGGTGTCAAAACCTACCGAGTCTGGGGGGGACACCCACACTCACCCCCTATCAGGCAACCCCCAGCCCGGGGTTGACTCATGCAAAGGGGGTGCGGGGTGGGGGGGGTGGGGGGAACACGCACCACCGGGGCTGAGCCCGCGTGGGGCGGCCCCGGAGTGGGGTCAAGGCGTGATGGGGAGGGACACGGAATCCCAGCCCCACTTTATCCCCCCTCAAGATGTAGGGTATGGAGGGCACCCTCCTCATTGCACCCCCAAAGCCTGGGGCCTACCCCGCCCTGTCCTGCAAAACAGGGGTGGCGGTGGAGGTGGGGAGCTGCTCCCCCCCACACCCCTTCCTGGAGGGTCCCTGCTGTGCCCCCCAGTGTCTCTGTGCATGGGGGGCAGAGCCGGCCGGCCTGCCCCGTGGGTGTAGGGGAGAGAGGTTAAGAGAACGGCCCCTCTCTGAGTGACAGCGTGCTGATTTTTTTTTTCCTTTTTTTTGTTTTTTTTTTTTTTTTTTTTCCCCCATTTTTTTTCTTTTTCCCCCAAAGGCCGACAGGAAAACCGCTGCTCACACGGGCAGGGGAATTTCCAGAGCTCCGCAGAGTCCCCCTGCTATTTGCTTTGGTAGGGTGTTTTGTTTTCTCTGCCACCAAGGCTGGTCCAGGGAAATGCGGGCTTGGGGGTCAGCAGGGAAAAGTCATGTACAATTTCTGGCAAGGAAAAGAAAAAAAAAAAACAACCCGCACCAAGCCCCCCATAACCCTGCCTGGGTTGGTAAAAATCATTAAAATATGTTAAGTGACATGAAGTTTGGATTTATGTGGACGCACCGGACAGAAAGTGGACAGAGCCAGCGGGGAGAGTCACGCTTTAAGACAGGGGGTCTTTATTTAAAGATGGTGTATTTATGGAGAAAGAAAGGGAATATCTTACAAAGCTCTCACTATACCCCCGATAACAAAACCTGTCACATCTTTACTTCTTGCTAGAAAAGAGCGAATGTCCTCATCTGAACATCTCTAAAGTGATTATTAGATGCCTCTCTGAGAAATCAGTTTGTGAGACCGAGCCCGGAACACACACACAAAAAAAAAAAAAAAAAAGAAAAAAAAAAAAGAAAAAGAAAAAGAAAAGAAAAAAATAGAAAAAAAAGAGGGAGAAAGAGGGAAAAAAAAGAAAAGAGAGAGAGAGGGGAGAGAGATTTGTTCACACTGTGTCCATCTCTTATTTTACCTTCTCGATACCGCTGGAGTATCCCTGTGTCCTCACTTTCACTGAAGGACGTTTCGTTAGTACGAACTACCTCTGTTTTAAAATAAAAGATTTGCACCAAGGGTGAAAAAAAAAGGGGGAAGATAACAAAATGCAGCTCACATTCTTTTTTAAAATTTATTATTATTTTTTGCCCCCCCCACCCCCCCGGATGTGAGAACTTTTTTTTTTTTTTTCCTCCGAGAGTGTGGAATGAAGGACACAAAGACAGTATATCAGTGAAAAGAAGAAAGTGGCCTTTTAATGAGAACTAAAGAAAACCAAAACGTAGATGAAGTGTACCGTAAAAGCTGCTTCAAAGTACAGTCTAATTCCCCCGAGCGCGGCCACCAGATAGTTTTGGTAATTGGGAGTTTGCTGCGCAGAGGTGAGGCGGCGTGGTATGGATAACCCTGTATTCCTTCCCTTCAATAATTATGGACACGTTTTCACGGACTGTCTCTGCGCAGAGCCAGGAGATACCAGAGACCGCTTCCTTCTGCAAATGAAGGAAGAGCCAGTCACCACCACTGGGGAAAAAAAAAAAAAAAAAAAAAAAAAAAGAAAGAAAAAAAGAAAAAACAACAAACCAAGCCCACCCTACCTGCATGCTCCAAGTTAAAATGATTTCCCCCTTTTCTAATTGTGACCCTGGCTGCAGACGGACTCTAGCAGGGGCGACAACAGCATCAACTCGCTGCTGCTACCTTTATTGGTGCTCGCTGCTGTGCCTGGCTTTCATTTTGCGTGTATTTTCTGACCTTAAGCTTTTGCTGTATCACAGAAAGTCCCCACAAGTAGCAGAGCGATAAATCCAACCAAAAATAAGACAGATTTCCTCATCGATGTGTAATAAAGTTAAAGGACATTGTTTTGTCAGACAAGTGCTAAGTAGAAAATAAATCTTTGGGTCTAGGGAAACAAAACGGAGTGTTGCTGGCATGTGTGTAAATTTACTTTTAAAAGCAATAAATCAATGTTAAATTAAACAGCTGGGCTCCCTATCTCGGAGGAGGTTTCAGGTTTAAGCGAACCTGGGCGGCGAGGTGCAGCAGGGCACCCTCCCCGGTGAGAGCCCCCCGCCTGCCCCCCCACGACGGCTGCTCAGCCCCAGGAGCTGCTGCCAGCCGGGGACAGATACGTGGGGGTGCGGGGCGGGGGGGACGACACCCCACTAGCTGCCACCACCCCGCGGCCCGGCCCGCGGTGAGGGGCTGCCCGCCGAGCCCCCGAGCCCGGCTTGCACCAGGGCTGGGTATCGCGACCTCCCGAAAACATGCCCGATCCTGTGATTATCCGTCTGCTAATTTCATCATTTCTGCAGCGCCGGGCAGAGGCATGGCAGGCAGGCAGCCGCGGCAGAAAGGGGCAGGAATCCCTGCTCCTTTTTTCCGGGGGTAATTCCCCATTTCAGAGCGCTGGGGAGCGAGCGTGGAGGAGTCGGGTGCACCTGCTGGCCACCGGAGCCTGGGCGCCGCTCGCCCCATGGCGTTTGCCGTCTCTTTTCTCAAATGATAGAAGCGGTGGGGAAGGAAAAAGAGAGGGGGAAAGGAGAAAGGAGGGGAAACAGAAGGAGAGAGGGAAGAAAGAGAGAAAGAGGTAAAGAGAAAAAGAAAGAAGGAAAGAGAGAAAGAAAGAGAGAGAGAAAGAGAAAGAAGGAAAGAAGGAAAGAAGGAAAGAAGGAAAGAAAGAAAGAAAGAAAGAAAGAAAGAAAGAAAGAAAGAAAGAAAGAAAGAAAGAAAGAAAGAAAGAAAGAAAGAAAGAAAGAAAAGAAAAAGAAAAAGAGAAAGAAAGAAAGAGAGAAAAGAAGGAAGGAAGGAAGGAAGGAAGGAAGGAAGGAAGGAAGGAAGGAAGGAAGGAAGGAAGGAAGGAAGGAAGGAAGGAAGGAAGGAAGGAAGGAAGGAAGGAAGGAAGGAAGGAAGGAAGGAAGGAAAGAGAGACCTGCAGCAACGTCTTAGAAGGCTGATGTAGACACAACATGAATCAATAAGTTATTAAAACCCCCAAACAACAAAAGCAATATCGCAGAAGAGAAAACCGCATGGCTTTCTGTCAGGAAATAACCTGTACGTGACTGAAAATTTTTGAAATAATCGAGTAAAAAATTTAAAGGACTTGACAATAAAGATGTTTTAACACACAGGCGTGCATTGGTGTTGGTCATTTTCTTCCCAACACCCGGGGCGACGGTTGGGGCGAAGGGCTGGTGATGGCTCCTCTGCAGCGAGAGACCCTCGGATGCGCTGCGGGACGGCTCCCCTGGCTGGGATGAGTTGCGTAGAAATAACGCGAAGACGACGCAGAAGCTTTGTTTTTCTTCTTCTTCTTCTTTCTTTCTTTTTTTTTTTTTTTTTTTTTTTTTTTTTTGGTGTGTGTATCCCTGGGATCCCTACGAGTCTCAGAAATAAAAAGGTGACCCTTGACGGGACGGGAGCCGCAGCGGTCATCTAATACACCCTGCCTTTGTTTTGTCTCTCTTTTGAGAGGAAGATCTAAATACCCGGCAAAGTTTGTTCGCCTGTTTGTTTGTTTGTAGATAAGGGCATTTTCGGTTTCTAAGTTTCACCCGAGGCGCTGCTATCAGGTAGCATTTAAAGCAGCCTATTTGGTTCCCCCTTGCTGCCTTGACAAATCGCCTTGGGTCTTGGGGCGCACTCACCCCGCACCCCCGATTGCGCCGTGATAACACCCAGGAGAGGTTTTATTCCCGTATTCCACATTTTCCCTGGCATGGGAGAATACAGGAGCTGGGATGGCGAGTCCTGGAGGTGAAGAGCCCGATGCGCGCCGCTCGCCCCCCCACCCCACCCCATCTCCCTCTCCCTCCAGTCCCCAAATCCGCAGGTCGCGGAGCGTGTTTGCGCAGAATTAATTAAAAAAAAATAAAAAATAAAAAAGAAGAAGAAGAAGAAGAAGAAAAGAGAAAAATATGGAGAAATAGATTATCCTAACAAACAGGCGAACAAACGAAGGACAAAGAGCGGAGCGGCCCCTTCGGAAGCCGAGCGGGGCTTCCCTCCGCACCTCCCCCGGGCCCCGGGGGCTGCCGCCGGCCCTTCCGCGCCCGCGGCCCGCTCCGCGCCCGCGCCACCGCGCCGCTTCCCGCCGCGGGGGCTAGATGGCGCTCGGCCACGCGGGACCGGCCGCGCTGCCGACCCACGCCGCCGCGGACAGCACCGCACCCGCGCAGCTGCCCGCGGAAAGACCCGCGGGGCGCAAGCGGGGCTGGGAAAGGGGGGGCAGCGCCGCTCCCGGGGGGGGGGGGGGGGGGGGGGGGCTTTTGCCCTGTTGTTGAATGGGGGGGTTGGTGGTGGTGAGTTCTTTCGCTCCCACGCGTGTCCTGAAGCACGCGTTGAGGTCCCTCAGGCCTGCCCAGAGCGCAGAGCCGCGGAGATTTGCCGCGGGTGCGGTGGAGAGGGCTCCAAGCAGGAATATCAACACGTCAGCCTGCGTGTCACTCGGTCATTAACCCATCAAAACAATTATGATGCATTCAAAGTGCAAGCGCCATAAAATCAAAGGCGGGCCTTTGATCCTTTTCGGGGCTGTGAGGCATTCTGTGTATTATTTTTTATTATTATTATTATCATCTTTTTTTTTTTTTTTTTTTTTCTCCAAGGCGAGTGTCAGCAGCCAAGGTAAAGATTGATATTTTCCAAATTCACTCCTCGCCCTGTTGGGGCTCCATTACGGTCCTCCTAATTAAAGGCTACACGTCAGTTTTTGTGCAGAAGAAACTACCTTTCTGCAGGACAGACATTCAAAAAAGTTATCGTAAGAGATAAAGCTAACAAAGAGGGAATTATCCCACCGGTCTGCGGCGCGATCACCGCCAGCGCTGCCGCTGTTGTTATTACTGTTATTAATTGAACTGGGAGGCTGCTGTCATCCGCATCACTCCTGCCATACCTCGAGGAAAGTGGCCTATGAGGTGGGGAAAAGTAATAGTAAAACAGTGAATCACCAGGCGCTGCCTCGCAGACAAGGCGGGACGGGGATGGTGCTGAGAATTGCTCATTTGAACTCATTTTTTTCCTCAGAAACGTGGCAAGCTCCTTTCTCAGTGGGGCGAACACGAAGGAGTTTTGAGTGGCCTGATTGGCAAACTTTATTAGGGTTTTTTTTGGATCGGATTATTCGGATTCGGTGCCGTGGGATCTTTGTGGAGTCTCTCCCTCTCTCAATAGGTGTTAGGCTGTAACTAGGAGGCGCTGAAAACCTAAAGCGGAAAATTTACAACTCGATCAGCTCCAAACCACACACACCAAAAAAAAAAAAAAAAAAAAAAAAATCTGCTACTGTTGCAAACATATGTTACGGATTAAGTTAAGCAAATGGCTCTAGTTTTGCAAGGTTGAAAGCTGATAATGAAAACTTACATGCTAAAGAGTTTGGCTTTTGTTCTAACTCCAGTTACTTCAGCGCTAACAAATCCCCATACCTTGCCGGGAAAAAAAAAAAAAAAATTAAAAAAGAATTAAAAAAAACCTCCACAACCGGCAAAACTTCATGTAGTTGGGAAGGGAGCCGTGACAATTGCCCTTCTGCCGGAGCTGTGCCTGCCCTGAGCTTTGGATTTCTCGCCAGCTAAGCTCGGCCAGGTATTCGTTTCAGGGAAGAAATGGGAGAGGGCTCGGTGCTCTCCCGGTCGCCAGCCCCCCCCCCCCCCCGGCCGGGGCTGAGCGCGGTTTATTGGGGAGTGTCACGCCAGAGAGGACAGCATCCCGTTTCCCGAAGCATTGCCAACACCTTTGGAGTTTGGATTTGTTTTCCTTTCCCCCTCTCTCTCTCCTCCCCCCGCAGCGCAAAATCCTCACCGCAGCGATAGTCAGCGCTCCCTTCGCTGAGGAAGACTGGGAGGAAGGCTACGTACCGAGCTCCCCTCTGGAGTTTGGCCCCTCTTTGCTTCCACCCCCCGCGGCCCCCATCCTCCCCGCCCCGGCCGAGGCCCCCGCCACTTTTCCTGAGCATCTCCGCTCTCCCCGGCGGCGCCGCATGTCGCGACACCGGCGACAGGACAAAACCCAGCCCGAAGTCAGGGCTTGGTCCCCCGGAGCCGCAGTGGTGGGGCCGAGGGGGGAAAGGATGGAGGGATGGGGAGGAGGACACCCCATCCTCCACGCGGGACCGGGGAGGCGCGGGGGGCTTTCCTCCCCCGCTACGAGCGGGCAGCGTGGATGTGACATTGACAAACGGCCGAAAGACAGGAAAAGTCATTTCAAACGACTTTGAAGGGTTACAGGAAGAGAGGGCGAGGAAAGCGCAGAGGAGGTCTCGGAACTCCTCCTCGGGCTGGGGAAGATTTGTTTATTTCTTTCCAAAGAGGGTGAAAAAAGAAGAAAGTCTCCAAAAAGGGAAATAAAATACATTTGCTCAATTCGTACGGGAAACTTTCTGTGCCCCTCAGGAGGAGGGGAGCCCAGAGGGGGGGAAAACGCGTTGGAACGACCTTTTCATTCCCGCGGAGCGCAGCCAAGCGCGCAGGGCTCCGCGTGGGAGCGGGGCCGCGGTCACGGCCACTCACGGCGGGTGGGGACGCGGGGGGACGCGGGGAGGGCTCCGCCGGCGTGGGGTGAGAGACGGAGGCGGACCCGGTGCTGGGAAGGGAGACAGATTAACAGAGATCTAAAAAAAAAAAAAACAAAACACCTAAAATTCAACCCCCTGAAAACCCCAAACCCCTCAAACCACCAGAAAACACAACTAAATCTGGGCAGGTGGGGTCAAAATCCAAAAAGTTGGGGCGGATCCTAACGAAACTCCAGCGTTTGCGTTTGCTTGCAAAGCGGTCGGAGAGCCCAGGGCTCGCTGGGGATCCAGGGGCCCTTGTCTCCCTGGCCATGGTAAAAGGCGCAGAGTGGAAGCCAGCTCTGTCCCCGTCTACCCTTAAAATTAAAAATAATAAAATTAAAAAAAAAAAAAAAAAGAAAAAAAGAAAAAAGAAAAAAAAGAAAAAAGAAAAAAAGAGAAAAAAAAGGAAAGGAATAGAGAAAGAAAGGAAAAGAAATTGAAGGGGAAAATAAACCATTCTACGTGAATATTCAGAGCTGCAAAATATTTAAGCCTTCGGTTTCGTGTGCGGGTGGCGAAGCCTTTGATGCGGGCGTCTCCCTCCGTGCCGAAGTCTCTGGGCGAAGCCCCCCGCCCTGCGGGGAGCCCGGGTTGGGGGGCACAGCCAAAAAGCCCCGCAGCCTCCTGCACAGCGGGGTTCCCACCACAGGTACCCCCGCGGTACTGCGGTCCCGGCCCCCGGGGACAGCCCTCACCCCTCCGCCGAGGTCTGGGGGGGTGGTCGGTTGAGCCAGGCTGGGAGGCTCCGGGGGTTACCCGCGGGAACCCCCAAAACGACAAGTCGGGGGCACACGTCCAGCTGGGCGGCCCCCGGCCAGCCGCAACGGCGGGACTCTTTAGCCGGGGGGGACGAAGCAAACGGATTCCTGGCCCCCGGCCCCTCTAGTCGGCCCCCGGTGGGGAATTGGCCGGGGAGGAGTGTCCCCGAGCCGCGGGGGCCTCACGCCGACCCCCTCCAGGGTCAGTGCCCGCACCTCGGTGGGCTGCGCGGGGGCCGGGGCAGCGGCGTTCGGTGTCTCCCCGGAGAGGGGCGGGGGGTCTCGTGCACCGAGACTGGGCCCCGTCGGGGCCGGGGGATGTTCACCCAGCTTTGACACCCCCGGAACAACTCTGACACCCCCCTCTCCCGGGAGACGAGCTGCACCGGGAGGTGCGCACCGAGAAATCAACTTTTTTCCTCTTTTTTACTTTTTTTTTTTTTCTTCCCTCTCCCTTTCCACTTCTCCCCCCTGTCTGGCAGCAGCAGGCGGTCCCCACACTCCTGGAAGATGCTCGTCGGGGATGAGCGGTGCCTGGGGGGGGTCCTACGTCGTGCATGACCCCCTCCCTCCCCCCCCCGGGGTGGGGCGGCGGGGGGGCACAGGGACCCGGCGGCGGCTGCGGCGGCGGCGCTGGCGCTGTCCATGGTGCTGGGCCCGCCCCGAGCGCCACCGGGCCCCGCCGCCCCCGGAGAGGGGAGCGGGGGGGGGGGGGGGAGAGCAGTAGGGAATGGGGGGTGTCCCAGAGCCCCCTGGAAAGGACGGCACCCCACCCGGTGGTCCCTGTCCCCACCGGGAACGGTCTCCCGGCTTTGATCCGTACCGCCGAGTTCAGTCGGGGGCGTGGGGGAGCCCACGGGAAATGCGGCGATAAGCGAAACGCCCCCCCGGCGGAATGCGCATCGCTGGTACTTCTGGAGACCACCCCCTTTCCCCCCCTCGAAGAGAGGATGCACGCTAAATTGGCAGAAACTACAAAGGAAACAATTTATAATCCAGATAATCACCGTAATAAAAAACATCTGAAGTACACGTAGAGAGGTGTGTGAGGGGGAGCTCCCCCCAAACCCCCCAACCCCGAGAACGAATCAAAGGCCGGGTCTTAAACTGAATTAGCGAAGAAACTCGGTGGGAGCGAAGGTGGAAAGGGGACGGAGGAGCAGGGAAAGCTGGCGAAAGCCGTGGGCGAGGTGGCAGCGCCCGCCCCGCCGCTCGCTGCCAGCCGCCGGATCGATATTCACAAGTTCCGCGGCTTTTTCCGCGAAATGCGGGCAAGCAGGACCGGGCAGGGTACACGGAGGACCCTCCGCATTCAAGGGCTCTGCTACAGAAAGGGGAAAAAAACCCAAAACAACAGTATCTCGTCAAGCTCAGAAAGAGAAGGCGTGAAACGATCCCGGGAGGAGGGGAGATGCGCGGGAAGGTTATTTATCTAATTGTGCCGGCGATAGCAGCTTTAAAGAAGGAGTTTGAAGGCAGAAGTCTGGAGGCAGACCTTTGCCAGGCATTAGGGGATTAGGTTGGGCGTGAGTAAAGAGAAATGGCAACGACAAAAGGAGACCGACCCAGGCCTTTCCTCAGAGGGGTCAGCTCTCTCCTGCGCCGCATTTAGTGGGAAATAAGTGATGCTATTGTCTCCGCCGGGATAAACCCGCCTGCAGAACCGTCCCCCGGAAATATTCATATTTACTTGAGCCCAGTTGAGGGGTGCGGGGAGTTTGTGTGGGGGGGAGGTATTCAAGTAGCTCATTTCATCCCAGGGGATGCCTGGGAGCGGGGTCTCCCCGCGGGTCTCCTCTCTGGTTCTCCCCGGGACCAGGGGGGTGAAGAGACTCTTGTCTCCCAGCGCTATTTTAATTTCCCCCTGGTGTCTCCACCTTGCTCCCCGCACGGCGCGGGGGCGGCGGGAGGCTGGCGCCTGCCGGGAGCAGGCGTTTGGAAATCACTCAGGAGTCAAAACTTCCCCACGTAGCTCCCGCAAGCCTGGCGGGTGCCAGTCTGTGCTGGAAACCCACATCCCCCGGGAAAAGGATTCTCGGGTCGATGTTAATGAAGGGAAAAAAAACCCCACAAACCCCCCCCAAAAAAAAACAAACAAAAAAACCAACCCCGAAACCACCAAAAAAGATAGGGTAGCCCGACTCGCAACCCACTTAGTGCCGTGGGGCTGAGAGGTCCTTCCAAAGCTCTGCTCCCCCCCCCACCCCACGGGGTCAGGAGATCATTCCCGTCTATGTCACTTGAAAAAAAAAAAAAAAAGAAAAAAAGAAAAAAGCCCCTTTCAAAAAGTTCCTCCTTCCCCAGAGCTAAGAGAGACCCAAGCGCAAAGGCTGCAGACCGTGGGGGCTTTACCCCCCCACCTCCCCCCAGCAAGAGACCGGAGGAACCTTCGGGTTTCTCGGCGAAGTTAGACCTGGGTGGCATGTTCCCCAGGATCTGCAGCTCACCTACACGCCCGAGAGGTCCTCTCGAAGCCTGCTAGGACTCTTTATTTTATTTTGTTTTATTTTGAATCGACTCAAAGCAAGAGCTCGACATTTCCGGCAGTCGGGGTGCGGATGGAGGAGGAGGAGGAGGAAGGGGATCTTCATCGCCGGTCAGTTCCCATCACCAGGGTCCCTCCGTCCTGAGGACAAGGCGTTTTGATGGGGAGGGGAACTTGGAGTGTGTGTGTCCTAACTGGAGCGTGCGGTTATTGTGCGGCTGGTGGACCAGAGCAAATTCTGCAGCTCGGGAAATGGTTTTCTTCTTATTTATGCCCAATATCTATATCTTTATCCAGGGGCGGGGGGAGCACCCAAGAGAAAGGATGAAGCGGCTCTGAAGGGGTGAAATTAAACCCACTGGTCACTGCGGGCTTGATGAGAGAGGGGGCGATTGTCTGCATTTTTCATATTTGGCCACTTTTTTTTTTTTTTTGGCCACCATTTAAATGACGGTACTTAGGAGGGCGAAATTTAGAGATGCAGTAAAGCTGCTTGTCTGAATCCACTTTGAAGTAATAATGCTAGTGGGTCTGAAATCCAGATCTACCAGCTAATCTCTAGTTTTGCCTTCAAACGGAATTCGGTTACAAAGAGCTTGGAAAGATTTTGCATCTATTCAGGAGGCACAAAATCTTTAATTTTCTGAGGAGCAAAAACTCCCCAAGAAACTTCATATAGCTCCTTAGGTTTTGCTTAGCATACGTGATAAAACATTGATTGTCGCAGTTTGGTGACCCATGAAATTTGGGGGTTAGTTTTCTCTTCAGACCAGAGCATATAATTATGCAAATAAAGAGCTGTCACTGATCTAGTGAAATACTCACAAACACAGGCAGCCCAAAATGGAGCAGAAAAGTGAAAATTTGTGGTATTATGATGGTACGGTGATAAATGACGTCTCCCTCCCAAGTTTCCCGAGGAGCACAATTTTTCACACTTTGTGGAGTACGTCAGCGCAATGCGGGCACGCACACGAGCACACACACACGTCCCCGCGAGATCCAGAGATCCAGGAATGTGTGCACAGGCACACACAGACACACACACACACGCACACACACCACCCCCCCCCACCCCCCCAGCTCTGGAAAGATGCAGCTCTCCCCGGTGGATGTACACATCCCTGGCGGGTTATTTTCGGTTTGGCTGCCTCCAGAAGGGCGCAATATGGGGCTCCACGCGGTTTTAAGGAAGTGGCACTTTTCATTCCTACTTCTGAGTGAAATTCCTAGAGCGGGGTTGGGGGGGGGGGGGGGGGACGGGGGACGGGGAGGAGGAAGAAACACACAACAGTTAGTGGTGTTTCTCGGGGAAAAAATGAGCATTCCCAGGAAAAGCAGCAGCATCTCTTGACTGAGCCCGGAAGAATCATGCCGCGATGACTGCAACCGGCAGGGATTCCTTTGCTTTACCCGCCCCCCTATATATATATATGTATATATATATATTTTATCCCACAGCCCTGCGGTGTTTGGGGGGGTCCGCTGGCTCTTTCCCTCGCAGAAACATTTTTTCCTGCCTCCCCCTTCTTGGCGAGGAAACGCTACTCCGGCTGGCCCATCGCTCCAGCGGTGGCAATTTCGGCTTGCACAACGGTTTTGCAAACCTTTTGGGCTGGCGGGCCATGAGCCTTCAGGTCATGAGGAACCGGGGGGTTCTCCTGTAGATCCTATCCCAGGGTCAGTTTTGTTGTTTTGGGGTTTATTGGGGGTGTGTGTGTGTGTGTCTTTTTTTTTTTTTTTTTTTTTTTTTTTTTGTCAGTTTTGGACTCCCAGCCCCAAAGTCACCCAGGGCACAGGCTGTGGCACGACGTCAGATGTCAGGGAGCTTCCCCGTGATGAAACGGGAGGAGGCTGATGTCACGACATCACGGCGCGAGGGACCAGCGGCGGGCAACTGCAAAAGCATCAATACCCCCAGGAATCGATTAAATCGCCACCCATCCCTCCTGACGGGTGGGCTCTGGAGCTGACGTTGTCACCTTTCCACGCCACACGTGGGAAAAGCTGGTCCACGCCAGGATGCTCCCACGCCTTCCTCCGCGACCTTTGCTGCGGTCCCTCTTTCCCGCAGCCCTCGCAGCCCCCGCGGGCGGAGATGCCGCCTCCCTCAGTGTCGTGTCCCGCCCCTCCTCCCCCCCAAAAAAGGCCCTTCTCCGCGAGGAACCGGTCAAATCCCTCTCCCAGGGTGAATTTTTATATTTCGTGACTGGGATTAGCTAAAGGGGAGAGGGACGGCGCTGCCTTGTGCGGCGCCCCACGGAAGGGTGTTGTGGGGGGGGAGGCCTGGGCAGTGGGGGCTTGACACGCAGCCCACTCCGCGGCACGGAGGACCCTCGCTCCATCTACACCCCTCTCTCCCCCCCTCTCCCCCGCCAAAGCAGCCCTGCGTGACCCGGGCGGCCGGGTCCCCAGGGTGGGGGGAGCTCACACCTTTCCCCGCCTCCCCAAAGCCGGCCAGGGTCCTGCACACACACACACTCGCCCCCCACTCTCCCTCCCCCGGTATTTTCCCGGGGCGGGGGAGGGGGGGGGGGGGGGCTGCCTCTACGGAGCTCGGCGCAGGGGACACAAAGCGCGCAAGGAGGAGAGAAAAGAGCATCTTTATTTTTTGTCCAGCGCAAGCGGAGCAGTGCCAGTGGCCAGGCCCCCCCGGACCCCCTCCCCGTGCTTTACAGCCCCCTACAGAAAGCGGTAACGCGAGCCGGGCCAGGGGCACGGTAAAGAAAAACTTTAAAAAAACAGGGCAATCGTTACAGTAAAAATTTTTTTGCACATTTCTTTTCTCAGCGACACTTGAAAAAATAGAACCGTTCCCGCGACATTTGGCACCCCGGAGACCCCACCTCGCCCCCTACCCCCCCCCTCCGCCCCTCCCCCTGAGCCTGGACCTCTCCTCCTCAGCAACAGGTTGCCCTTCGCGAAGAAAAACCCCCAGGCGCTGAGTTTGCGCTGCCCTCCGCGTAGGCACGGGACCCCCTGACCCCCACTCTCCTCGCCCCGGCCCGGGGTTGAGGGAGGGGATACTTGGGAAGGGGAGACGTTAAATGCAGCGAGGTGAATGGAGCCGGGGTGTGGGGGGAGAGGGGGCGGCGGGGAAGGGAAACCCTGCTGCCCCTTACAGGGATGAAGAGCCCCACAACGGCAAGGTTTCGCCCCAAACCCGGCCGCGTCTCCCCGTGCACCTCCTTCACGGGCACCGCTGCCTTTACTCTGCGGCAGAAGGGGGGGTACCCTGGCTCCGGCATCACCTCCTTTTAACGCCCCCCCCCCCCCCATTCCCGGCCCCGAGCTGCGGGATAGGAAGCATTTCACCACGAGGGGGGTGGGGTGGGGGTGATGGGTTGGGGGGGTCCCATACCCCTGTGTTCGAGTGTTGCCTCCTCGGCCACTAACCCGCATCAGAGGCGAGGCAGGCACGGCCACTGAAGAAGAGACGGCTTTAATTTAGCATCATCAACACTAAAGGAGCTTAATTATAGCGCGCACTCGCCGGACACGCAATCAGGCACATCTTGTCGCTTATCTCAGAGGTTTTAGTGGAGAAAAGCTGCTGAGAAGCGACGGTGGTGGCTACAGCCACATCCCCCCCCTTCCACTCCGTGCCCACGCCTGGCGTGGGGTCCCCACGCAGGGCGGCTGCATCACCCCCTCACCCCCCCCTCCACTCCCAGCACCTGGGAAAGGAAGGGGGGGGGGGGATGAACCCGTAAGCTTAGGGAAAAAAGGGAATAAGCATGGGATGACAAGTCATTACAAACCTGGCATATGAAAACGGAAGCATCTTTGCCTTTAAAAATAAACAGGAAAATGTGCAATGTGTCTCTCTTTTTTTTTTTTTTTTTGCTGTCATATTTCACAGTGTGATCCAGCCGGTTAGTGAATAGGCATTTTTCTTTTTTTTTTTTTTTTTTTTTTTTTTTAAGTGGAGATTTCAAAAGGAAGAGAAGATCTACAGATAATGCCATTGATCCGGCAGGAGGAGAAAAATCTCTACAACAAAGCGGGCTTTCCCATAAATCTGGACCAAACTTCTTGGACCCTCCTATCAGCAGAAAAAAGGAGAGTCAAGAGTTGATCCCACTTGGTCCCAGAGAAAGAGAAGGCTGCTGGGTGTAAAAATCATGCTGGGTGTAAAAATCACGGGCTGGTTAGCACTTCTGAGTTAGAGCGGTCTTTTAAAAAAAAAAACAAAACAACAAAACCAAAACAAAACCAAGAGTAATTCTTATTTTGTTTTGCTTCGGAATAGAAGGAAACAGCACTAAAACCCTGCGGGCGATAGGACCACGACGAAGCTGTTAAATTCTGGCATCACCCGGGTGCAGGGCTGTGTCAGGGCAATTAGAGCTGCACCACGCCGCACTGTGCAGTACCACTGTCAGCCTTAATCTGCGCTCTGATGGGCAGCACGAAATCCGAGTTACAGCCCACAGGAAGCACAACCAGTGAACCCATATTGCTTTGACAGTTGCACTCATCTAGAAATAATGCAAAACGCTATTTAGATGTATACATCACGACCCTGTGCTCCAGGAAGAAAACAATCTAATGAGGGGCTGGGACACCGCTTGCAGAAAACAAGCAGTGAAGAGCTTGGTGGTGGTGTTGGTTTGTTACTTTTTTTTTTTTTTTTTTTTTTAGTTTTGGTTTTGTGGGGTGTTTGTTTTTTTTTTTCCCCCCCCTCCTTTTACAATTCTTCGTATTTTATCCTGTTGGAGCGCCGTGTCGGGGTGGGTTTCACCGAGCTGTTCTTTGCCTCCATCGCCTCGCTGAAGAACTTGAAAATGGATGGAAAACTCTTCCAGGACGTCAGTTCATGGCGCTCTGTACCTGCAGAAAACAAAGGTGACAGTTTGACTGGGGGTCGGTCACACCCCCCCTGGCAGGGGTGTTAACACAAAATCTGGGGAAGCCACACAACCCTTGGTCTGGGGGGAGCCTTGGTGGGGCCGGGGCTGCCCCACTGCTAAGTTGGGGGGCAGCTGGGTGGGAATAACCTCCCCCAAACACACACACACACGGGCACCAGGACCACAGGTCAGAGGCCCTGAACGTATCTCGGGCCTGGGAAGGTGAGACCCCAAAGCACCATGATGAGCAAAGCTTCGTTCAAGCTTCGCACCTCACCTGCCTGGCCCACCTAGGGGAAAAAAAAAAGTGTTGGCTTCTCAGGGCTGGTGTATTTTGTATTTCTTTTTTTCATTTTACATTGCTTTTAGCCTGCTATGTGCATTTTTAACCAAAAGAGAACACCCGACCTGTGCCACAACCAAGGCATCACGAAGGCATCCTTCCCGCACCCCTTCCCAACACCCCCAGAGCCGGCACTGAGGCACGATATTCCTGCTTATCTCTTCCCTCTGCATGCACATTCACCCGTCTCCCTCTTTTCTTTTTTTGGTGGGCACTTCTCTGGCTTTACAAGTGTCTCCTTCAACTCCTTCCTTAAATACAGCACATCTGCTGTATTTAAACATCCAAATAAAAAAACAAAACCAAACCCAAACCAACCGACACAACAACCCAAACCCACAACAACCCCCGAAAGAAAACCAAGAGGATGGAGAAGAGGGAGCCAAGGGCTGTGAAGAGTTGGGACCTCTTCCTGGGTAACCCAGTCATGCGGAGATGCCGCCTGGAAGTCTCTGGATCCTGGGCCTCCGTTTGATACTTTAACATTGTTAATGATAATTCTTTAGTCTGTAATAGTAGGTCATTGCTATGGTTACTCTACAATGGTGCAACACTTCGCTTTCCCCTTCAGCTATTCGCTGAGACCCGGTAACCACATTTGTTGCCTAGCAACAGTTTTGTGACAGTATCACAATCTGGGGGTGACAACAATGAAGGACACGGTGGCCATGGCCTGCACGGCAGAGAGGGATGCCACGTGGGGCAGCCAATGGTCCCCGGGGGACGTGGGGTGACCGACGGTCCCCAGGGGATGCGGGTCGGCCGCCCTGGAAGGATGCTTGGGCGTGGTGCCACCCGCACGCCCACCTTCACACCCCCACTGGGACCCTCATCCCCATGTGCCCATCCATGGTGGCTCCACACACGCCATTCCCCTCCAGAAAGTCTTTGACGGAGGCTTGACCCGTCACATCGCCCTCCCCTGCTCCCTCAAAGGCAGCCATCAGACAAGCTCCTCCAAAACAGCCCTCTCCAGAAAGACACCACTTCCCACACAAAGAGACGGTTTTGTACGAAGAGGGCCCACGTCACGCGCAAACACAGACGTCCCCCTCCTCTTCGCGTTCATTGTACGGAGATGATTCATGACATCTTACACAAATGTCCCAGAGGCACCCTTTACACCAACACTTTCCACCTCCAAATTCACTTATCCTTGTGCAAACCCTCTTTGCTGGGAGGTGGTCCATCATGTCTTGCATGTGGCTTTCCATGCAGACCACCTACCTCATCTCCTACGAGAGTCACCCCATAGAAACATGGAATGGTTTGGGTTGGAAGGGACCTTCAAGACCACCCAGACCCACCCCCTGCCCTGGGCAGGGACACCTCCCACCAGACCACGTTGCTCCAAGCCCCCTCCAACCTGGCCTTGAACCCCTCCAGGGATGGGGCAGCCACAGCTTCTCTGGGCAACTCTGGGCAACCAGGGTCTCACCACCCTCACAGCAAAGAAGTTCTTCCTAAAATAGCCGTACTTGCCAACGTTTATTGGGGTCATCCCCTACCCAGAGGTATCCTACCACAGCAGAAGGATAAAGCTTCCCTTCCAGGACAACCTGGAGCCTAGCAGACCTGTCCCTCAGGTTACAGCATGGTTGGGCGCGCTACGATGGCCCACTGCCACCATGCAATGACACCAGCAGTGATGTCACCTGCCGAAGCTGGTTTTATGGAGGGACAGGCTACCATAGCAAACCCTGAGGACACCTCTGCACAGGGAGGTCTCCTCACACACCTGTGTCATGGCACATGGGAACATCACATTGAGCCCCAAGAGGTGAAAATGTCTTCTCATGTGTCTTTCTGGGCCCTACGAGGACGCTTCCCACACAAACACATCTCCGTCACTCCTGCCTCCTGCACCCGTCTCCTTCTGTCTCGGTTGTATTCATCCTCATTAATATCCACTGGATTAAATTAGATGAAAATATAGGCAGGGAACATTATGCTATCTTTTCCCCCCCACCCCGTTCTTTGTTTTTCTTTTTATCAACAACCTTCCTCCTCTGTGAAAGGGCCATCCAGAAACAAAAAAATGACAAAACAATAAGTTTCTGAAGCCTCCTCGTCCCTTTCTCCATCCTGCCTTCTCCCATGCACCCTCCTCATGTCCTCAAGAGAGATCAGGCTCACATTCACTGGTGCTCCTGAAACTGATTAACCTACAGCTTTCCTGGAGCAACCCCTCTCAACCCACCCCTCTCAAAAAACAATTCAAGCTTTGAGTCTAGAGGGACTCAATGATTCAGCGGTCTAAAGCAATTTTAACACTCCCTATTTTCCCTTTCCTAGTAACAATCTCACTGACAGATGAACAATTTCCCTGGTGATAAAATCACTACAATGGCTATTTAGTTTCCAGGATTATGATGATTCTTTGCTTGATTAATATTGCAATAAGAAAAGCTTGCCAAGTATCTGCCTTGGCCCTTTATAGTCATTTAAAGGTCAAATTCTGTCCTTACATTCAACTACTACTAAAGGGAGAGCCCTAAAAATTTAACACTGCACAGACTGTGCATTTATGATTTATATACCAGAGGCTGGGAAAATTAGACAGAAGCAAGAGGAGTTATGTCCTAAGGGTGGTGACAGATTTGGCCATAAGGTTTTCACCAGAGGAAACACATCGTTGACGACTGCAATCTCAGTTGTGTATTTAGAGGTAGACGAACCTTGAGTATTTAGTAGTAGACAAACCTAAATTAAATGCATGAGCAGCCATCTATTTTTCGATAGAAAGAATCATTTGTGAGGGTTGGATAATAAGAAGCAGTTGCACTAAAGCCAGGGTCCTCTAAGTTGTGTTGTATACCCTTAGCGCTCATTAATTTCAACGACCGTGATGATAAACTGCATGATTCAATATACCACATTAAGCGATGGTTGTCGCACAACGTATAGTGATTCCAGACATTAATTCTTTGAGAAATATGAGGAGCATGTTGCAATGAAAAGACATATAAAACCCGTTAAGTGTGGGAGACAGCTAGAACATCCTAAAACACGCTAAGGCAGAAGAATAAAACATAATCAGCCCCCCTCGACTCCCAGCCCCACAAAGAGAAATGAGAGAAATGTAATAAAAGCAGGGCGACCTCCCAGTTGCTATTGCAGAAAGAGGCAGGGAGAACTGGATGGATATTTTAACACATACAGAACGTCACTGGAAAGCAGCCCCAAAGAGAAGGTGGATCCCATAATGCGTGAGGTGAAACGAGTAACGTCTGAAGAACGGCAAACAAGTTTCAGAATCAATTTACCCACCACCCCCACAAAGAGATATTGACAATTAGAAATAATGAAGACTTATCCAATACAGTTGTTGATATGAAAAAAAAAAAATCAGGTAAGGGAATACTTGCGAAAATTTAATATACAAATCATCAGGTCAGGATGACATGCATCTGAGGGTCTTCCGGGAATCAGTTAATGAACTTGCTGAACTACCGGCAATTATTTCTGAGAATTCATGCACAATCAGGTAGGCACCAGAGGCCTGGGGTGGGGGTGGGAAGAAAAACAATGCTAATTTGAGAAAAGGAGGATTAATTGAAACTACTGCACGTAAAATTTACCTTTCGATCATTGTAAAGTAAGAGACCAACCTTAAAAAACAATCGCAAGCGCCTTCAGGGCAACGGGAGCCTTAGAACAGAACAGGCTGGGATTTGACAAGAAGAGATAAAAACCAAACTTGACCACTTTACTGAATCAGAAAAACCAGCAGGCGACAGTTTTATCCGTTGCTGTGTCCTTCTGCATAGGTCAACCCGGCAGCTCCAGGGTGATGGGAACTGGGGGAATCACTTACAACCAAGTATGACCTTCACTGCTCTGACGGGCTGCGGTCACCCTTACTTCTCGTTTGCCAAGGAGTCGCTTCTCCCCAGCCCAGGAGACCTCACAACACTTGAGATTTACGGCAGTGCAGCTCCCAGAGGTGCGGTGTGGTGTGGTGCCTGTGCCGGCCCCAGCCGTGAGCAGCAGGTCCACCAGCACCCCCAGCATCTCCGCTGAGATCCAGCCTTCAGCATCTCATCTCCTCACTGTTCCTCGCAGTTCCTCCCCTGCCCTCTGCAATTAGCACTGCAAAGTCTGCAACAGCATCACAGTGCATCAAATTCATTACTTTTCAGCCCAAAAAAAGGCATAACTCTGCATCTACGAGATGACAAAGGGCCACGAAGATGATCAGAGGGATGGAGCCACCTCCCCTATGAAGACAGGCTGAGAGAGCTGGGGTTGTCTCCAGGGAGACCTCATAGCAACCTTCCAACATCTGAAGGGAGCCTCCAGGAGAGCCGGAGAGGGACTCTTTGTCAGGAGATGTAGTGACAGGACAAGGGGTAATGGTTTTAAATTGGAAGAGGGGAGATTTAGATTAGATATTAGGAGGAAATTCTTTACTGTGAGGGTGGTGAGGCACTGGAACAGGTTGCCCAGAGAAGCTGTGGATGCCCCATCCCTGGAAGTGTTTAAGGCCAGGCTGGATGGGTCTTGGAGCAACCTGCTCTAGTGGAGGTGTCCCTGCCCATGGCAGGGGGGTTGGAACTCGATGATCTTTAAGGTCCCTTCCAACTCTAACCATTCTATGATTCTATGATTCTATGACATATGGTACCTCAGCCCGTCTGGGAAATGGGTGCTGGTGCACTTCTTGGGTAGTGGCTAGAGAGCTGGAGGAGACATACAACAAGCAACGATACGGGGTTGGAAAAGTATCTATGAAGTCCCAGAGGGACTGGTGTTATGGCTCAAGTCTTTTAAACACGGTTATTAGTGATCTGAAAGAATAATGAGAGCGCTTATTAGTTAATTAGATTAATTAGCAGGTGATCTATTGAATAGGAGATAAAGCAAACATAAGAAGGGACAGAGAAACAACCATTAAAAAAAAGGGCAGCCTACCTGGGGTAGGAAAAACAGAGAAGCGGAAAAGCAGAGACTGGAACCGGGATCGGTGCCCGCAGGGCAAGGCGACCAGGCCAGCGATGGTGGTGGCCAATGTGCCCACAGGCATGCAAAAGGCGTTTGGGCCACCTCCCCTTTCCACTCCCACTCAGGAAAAGCGTCTCTTCTCCCAGCCAGGCCGGCAAATTTGTCCCCCATCCCGTCCGCAAGCCTCAGCAGAGGGAAGGATGCTTGCCATCCCCATCCTTGGCTCCGGCAGAGCGATTACCGGCTGCGAGGGGACAAAGGTGCCCTCCTACGGCGCCTGCCCACCGTGCCGGACAAAAGCCTCCTCCCCGCGGTGCTCAGAAGATGCTCTGCACAATGGTGGCCCCCCGCCGCGTTTACAAGATGTGTGGGACAAAGGTTTCCCATGCTGCAGAGGAGCCGGGGAGAGATCTCCATATGCACCTCCGCGCCGGAATATTTTCTGCCGGGATAAAAAAAAAAAAAAAAAAAGAAAAAGAAAAAAAAAGAAAAAAGAAAGTTTTCCAGGTTGAAAAGTTTCTCCACAGATATTAGCCGCAGGGGCTGACCTCGGGTCTGCTCTAAAGAGCCTGGGTTTCCACACAAATTAAGGGTGCTCCATGCCTTGGAGGTTTAGACCCCGTGGGGATGGAGAGTGTTGCTGCCCTCAGCGGAGAGCCTGCCACTGATTCATCAGGAGAGGGGTCTGTCCCCACCATCATGGTCCACAGCAAGACCCTGCCACACTGCGAAATGTTAATACCAATTTAGGGCTGGGTATTAGCTTTGCAATCTTGTCCCCCCATCACCGGCAGCTGGTTGCTTTAACATTTATGATTGAAGCTACACCACTACAAAAGGCCCTAAGCCTCATCAAAACTTGGTTTGAGAGGTTCAAAGGGCGAAATGCAGCCTTTTGGGGCGGAGCGTTTGCACAGACAGAAGCACTTTAAAACTTATTAAATGTGTTTTGTTGTTGTTTCCGTAACTCTGAGAAGCAACGCAATTCCTTCTTCCTTTTACAAATAAATGAAAAAATAAGCCAACCCCTTCTGACCTGGGAACGTGAGTGTGATACGCCTTTCAGGAAGGATTTTTCCTCCTGAACGTTATGAATCAATGGAAATTTATTTCTTTCTCGTATTATCTACACGTGCACACATTAAAGTCTTCACATAAGATTCTAATTCTTAGGTATGTAATTCTGTAATTCTGAAGTAGCATGAGGATATGTTCAAATCCGCACTTAAATGTCAGAAAAAGATATGTCCTGCCTCTGCTGCATCGGTCTTTCTGGATGCTCTTAAATGACTCCTGTATCACACAGTTATTTCTAAGCAGGAATCCAACTTTTTTTTTTTTTTTTTACCTTTGAGTGCATCAGACGTTATCAAGGATGACAGAACTATTTTTAATTCGTAAGGCTTGTCCATTTACAATTCCTGGATCCTATGGATCTGCACGGGAAGGAATTATTGTGCCTGTTGCGACTATTTTGCTCTGCTGATGTAAACCTCCAGGTCTCAACCCCCGCAAGAGAAGCAGCTCTCAGAGCTTTCATCAGTAAAGCTAAGGGGAAAAAAAAGAGATTAAAAAAATATACCTTGCTTAAAATCACTAAACACTCCTGACAGAGAGGGATGAGAGCTTAAGGAAAGACTGGGAAGGAGTCTATTAGCTCAAGAGCTTTGAGAACCAACGGCCTCAGGAGCTTCTGCTTACGTGCTTCGAGGTATCGCAATGGTAAAGGAAGGTTAAAAGCTCAGGCAAAATTAAGAGACAAGCCATACACCAATTAATGACATGGAAGAAGTGATTTCTGAGGGCACATGAAAAAAAAGAAACCAAACCTTGGTGTGTTTAGTTTGGCTCAGGAGTAATAGTTTGTGGCGTCATGGGCATGATAATAATCTAAAAGCAACTGTGTAGGGAAATTAATTCTTTGGAGGAGCCAAGAGGGAAGAACCAGAGAAATCTGAAGCAATGAAATACAGCTTATATAGAGGGGTTTAGACACCCAGTAAGCTGGGTTAGATGCAATATGCATCCAAGGAAAATTGTGGGAACCTCTGCGGCAACGCTAGAGAGCAGATACACAGACTAAAGACATCTTATACTCGGTTATTACCTCCTGCAACACAGACCAGTGTTTATTTTTGTTGGACGCTTATTATCTCCAGCATCTTTAGTGGGACGATGGAAACTGAGCAACGAGCATCCCGCCGACCCAGGACAAAGATCACCTCTCAACTCCCACACTGGCCATCGGCTTTTTTTTCACCCCTCCTTCACAACACGCAAACGGCTCACAAGAAGCAAGCGGTTTAAAAGGGCCAAGCAAAATATTTAACAAATTCCTCCCGCCCCACGAGCCACAGATGCAAAGATTCACGCGAAAGCTCAGCGCAAGCCAGGTTTGCGAAGCAGGAAGGAGAGAGGAGGCTAACACAGCTGTCGTTTTTCACTACTTTTCATTAAATACTGAGGGCAAATCCCATGAGCGCCGGTCATCTGTTTGCTCCTCTGGGCACTAACTGGCCAAATAAGTGAAACTTGTAAGGTCCTCCCCTCCTGAGCACAGGGTGCCAAAAGCCAGGTTGTTTTTTGGGTCACCAAAAGTCAAGTCATTTTCTTTTGAGTAGATATGAAAATAGGGGAAAAAAAAAAGAAAAAAAGATATCAACCAGCTATAGAGCCTTCCCAATAAGAACCGGGCAGTGCCCTGGGACCAGGACAGAACTGCTGTTAACACTGATGGAAATAGTCACAATAATATAAATCGCACACAACTGCGATTTTAAGGGATTCCTCCCTTAGAAAAAAAGGAAGGAATCACAAACAGTTGAAAACACAGGGTGATTAAATACCATTTAAAGAGCTACAGGATCTCAGGCTGCGGGCTGGTCTGAGTCGCTGCTCTGGGATAAGTAGTCAAATGTATCCTTGGGTCCAAAATTTCGCAAAAAAGTCTTTTGCTCAAATGGGCAGGAGTGCAGGCAAAAGGGCAAACCCATGAACATCTGCTGTTATCCGTGCAATGAACACCATGACAGTGGTGGCCACAGGGACAGGAAGAAAGGACCAGATGCTGGGGCCGGATCCAGAGCCCTGGGATATAGCCCTGGAGAGCCGGAACCCTGGCTCTTACCAGGCAACTGTGAGGATGAAGATGCACAAATGCAGCCTTTGCCCCGGCATCAATAGAGGAATGCCAAGAAAAGGTAAATCACAAAAAAACCCACCACCAAGCCCCCCAAATTTGCACCAGGAGTGTGTGGATATCCTCAGCACAGGAAGGACACAGACGTGTTGGAGCAGGGCCAGAGGAGGCCATGGAGATGCTGGGAGGGCTGGAGCCCCTCTGCTGTGAGGACAGGCTGAGAGAGTTGGGGGGGTTCAGCCTGGAGAAGAGAAGGCTCCGGGGAGACCTTAGAGCCCCTTCCAGTCCCTCAAGGGGCTCCAGGAAAGCTGGGGAGGGACTCTGGATCAGGGAGGGGAGCCATAGGAGGAGGGGGAAGGGTTTGACACTGAAAGAGGGGAGATGGAGATGAGATGTGGGGAAGAAGTTCTTTGCTGTGAGGGTGGTGAGAGCCTGGCCCAGGTTGCCCAGAGAAGCTGTGGCTGCCCCATCCCTGGAGGGGTTCAAGACCTGAAGCATGTTACTGAATACTCTCATGAGCAGCAATTCCAAACTCAGGGAATGCTTGCAGGAGGGCAAGCCATTTCCTTGAAGTATAGATGTGCTTGACATTATACAACTATAGATTTTAAAACTCATGTTAAAATGGTGTAGCATGGGGAGAGAATTAGGCAAGGATTGAAATTATATCTATATATCTGTATATTTCTCTCTAATCCATGTATCTCTATCTATAGCGATATCTTTACACATCTATCCACCTGTCTATCTACCTACCTACCTACCTACCTATTTATCTATCTACCTACCTACCTATCTATCCATCTGTTATCTCTCCATCTATCTATCTACTTACCTAGCTACCTTCCTATTCGTATCTATAACTACACCTTTACCTGTATTTAAAGACGAATACAAAAATTCTTTACCTGTCAAATGCAAGATGGGATATTCAGGTTACATCTTGCAAAGATGTTTTTTGGGCTAAAAACATACCTATGGAAAGTGCAGGATCTCACCACTGGAAGTTAAGAATAGGTTAGTCAACCATTTCTTGGGAATATTACGGGTATAGCTGACCTCACCCTGGGGAATGTGGACAAATTAGACAACTCCTTGAGTTACTATCCATCCATTTCTGTCTTTTAACAGTCTGTGACTTTATTTAGGTCTATTTAGGCAACTTGTAAAGTTGATTGTATTTTGCAGGGTACATCACAGTAGCTCTAAAGCATTTGAATAATGTACATTAGTGGGCTAACTAAATTTTTTAAATGTAGAAGCACTTTTTTTCCCCAGTATGAATCAGAAAAAAAAAAAAAAAAATCTTTACAAAATTGCACCCAGGAGCACAAATAAAGTATTTAGCATTTGAAAACCATCATTTTCTCAATCAGGAGAAAGGAAAATTATCTTTCAGACAAAGGAAGTTTTGACCTGCTCAAAACCCGACACTTCCCGAGAGAACACACATCCACGTGGCTTCTTGGGCGAGACTGCTGAAAAACAAGTACTTAAGCTTCAAAGCTTCCGCAGGTTATAAACCTGGGAAATACTAATTTACACTGACAGATCTTAACACTCCACAGCAGCCTACAAGCAGCCCGCCTCATCTCTTTCTCCCCACCGCTTTGGAAGGGCACGTCTAGTGGAGCTTTCTGAGGGAAAAGTCATCGTGACGGTGATTTTGCAGACCAGGAGGCTCAGCTGAGACCGGGGGCAGCACCAGGGATGGATCCAGACTCTGCCGAGCCCAAGGCTGGAGCTCTGCCCACCGAGCAATGCTGCCGGCGTTAACATAAAATACATTTAAACACATTCAAAACATACCGCAGCAACACCTGCGAGTTAATTTAACTTGAAATGCTGAAAAATCATTTTTTAAATCTGAGTTTATTCCAAAACCCCATGGATTTTCGGTGTTTATAGGGCAGAGACCTGAAGTGCATCTCTTGCTGGCGAGCTCTGAAAACTTGGGAGAGCTCTACTTATGCGATTGGTGTCATTGATAATGGCAGGATGGGAGGCGTGGAAGGACCGGGCGCTCAGAAAATAGCTGCTCTCCGCAGTGGTATTTTACGATTATTTGTTCCTAAATGGTACCCGTGCCATCAAACATCCGGATGGAGAATTAATTATTGGAAATAATTCAGAAAACGCTGATGTCAGCTTACTCCAGTGAAGAGCGTCACAGATTTGCCAGACCCACCACGCAAATGAAATTATGTAAATCACCCAGGGAACAGCTGTACCAGCAGCGTGAGAGCGAACCCACCCGGCTCTGGCACTTCCCAAAAACACGGGCAACACCAAGGCAACGCTGTGGAAATGGCAGCGCCTGCACCCGGAGTGGCCAGGAAGGGCAGAAACGCTTTAAAATCCCACGTTACGTGATGGTAGAGACACCCCACCTGATAAAAATGGGGAGAGACCCTTCATCACCAGCAGGAGAAGCACAGATTTGCAACTGTAATAAAGCAATTTTAAAGTAAAGCAGCTGAATATCACTTTTTCCCCCCTTTCACGCCAGGAGTGGAGCTTGGAGGCCGGCACGGATGCTGACACAGGCAGCTGTGGAAGTAAGGAAGGTCTTTTCCCAGGACTGGAACTAAGGAAAAACCTACAACAGGAATGTGTACAAGGCATGAAGCACCGCAGCAAACGCCCAGGGCTTTTATATTTCAGCAAGAATCCCAATTCATACATTGTAAGCCTTTAGTGAATACATTAACTCCCCCTTCCCAGTGGAAAATGTTTATCATCTTCTGCAAAAGGAACATTTCAAAGGGCATTTTTTTTTTTTTCCCCTGAAATTTCTGCTTGGATTACAGTGTCCTGATGTACCCATGTAAGCAAAAGACTACAGTCAACATGAGCTCAGAGTATTTTCATAGGCAGAGGAACAGTATTCACTAACCTGTCTGCTTCATCTTATTGCCTTTGGCTGGCCCCAACCCAACCCAACCTAACCTAACCCTTCCACCATGCCATTGGCAGCATCCATCTTCTGCCTGGTCCTCTGGTGCATAGCATCCCTGGAGCAGCCATGGGAAGGGCAGTTCCTTCTGATTTTGCTTCAGAGGATAATTTTGTGATGGGTAAGATGGAAAAAAAAACTTCTCTCTGCCATGCTGGCTTTGCTCCTGGAGGAAAGCAGAGCAAAGCTCTGCTCCACCTGGTTGTCCTCTGCTGATGGCCACAGGAGGGGGTAAATGGTGTGCACATAGGGGAGGGCAGAGATGGGGCTGTTCTCTCACTTCCCTGGTCCCACTGGACACCCGCTCCCGGTGCCACCAGCTGACATGAAGGATGCAATCCCCTCACATCAAGAGAGGTGAAACTTAACAGCCTAAACCCAAGTGATGCTGAAAATCCCAATTCAGCTGCTCACCATCCCCCGAGGTGTCTGAGCTCCACAGACACCTCAGCTCCTGACCTTAAAGCTTATGTCCTATTACTGCATCACTTCTGTACACACTCAGAAACACCTCGGGCTTGACAGGGCAAATACTTTCACTGGTCTCAGGCAGATAGAGGCCCTCCCTCCCCCCATAAGTAGGTGGGCAAGCCTCAAGGGGAGGAATGCCCTCTTCACTCCTTCCCAAGGCTTCGTTTACCCTAAATCTCTTCCCACGCCTTGTCTGTTTTTCTTCCACCTGGGACATCTACTTCTCCAGGACATCCACTTTTGAAGTCCTCCCCTATAACTTGCCCACCTTGCAGCTCTTCTTGAACCCTTGCCCACCACCTGCCCCTGATCCTGTTGCATCTCACCCACCCACACCCGCTCTCTTGTCCTCGTGGTCCACCAATTTCTCTTTTTCCCAAATTCTCTTCAACCCTGTCTCATCAAGACCTCCTTCACCTCACTGCTACTGCATCCATCCCGTCTCTCCTCACCAAAACCTTCGTCTTCCAGTTGCTGGCAGCAGCCCACCAACCACATCTTCCCTCTCCACATTTCGTTCTATCTTAATAGGAAAAGAAAGTCCCAGATCTGGCTTTGCCCGGTATTTAAAAAGCTTGGACACAAGCTGCACCCACCACCCAGGTGTGGTGGTGAGGGCAGAAAAAGAAGGCACATCTGTGAAAACGCGGTAGCCCTACCCTGAGTGGTGAGAGAAATGAATAGTCAATCTTCTAGGTGAGAACGATAGTTTCATGGGAAATTTAGTACCTTTAGTGGCTTCATGGAAAGGAAACATGTCTCAGTTTGTAAAATGCCACAGAAGATGGAGTGGGGCCACCAGAATATAAACATCAAGTAACAAATGGAGTTAAAAAATCAAGTTTTGGAAATCACTGATCATTTTGACAAAATCTTAATTCTGTCAAGGAATTATAAAAAAAATTGCTGCGAAAAAACTGCAAAAGAAATTGTGGTTTTGAGGTGTGAATAACCCTCGTGCATGTGCAAGAGGTGACGTATGGCTAACCCACAGCAGTCGCACTCTTCTCATGTGCGTGTCACCAGCTGCTGGGTGACAAATGTAGGTACACAAACCTGTTATTTACACATAGACAGGACACCCTGTACACCTAAGACCTACACGACCCACTTGCAGGGGTCTGCACAGCTGCATTAGCGAGGAGGACGGCAAGAAGACGGCGGCGCCGTTTCACCGGTGAATTTACACCGATAGAGCGAGCGTTAACCTTCTTTTATTAGCGTGACCTCTGCTGGTCGTTGCTAATGAACATTCTTGAAGAAGGCAGGTGACCGAACCATGGCTGCTGAGCTTTATGGACGATGATCATTGTTGTGGGTCAAGTACACCTGTGCTGCAATCATAAAGTTAATAACCTCTACAACAACAGCTTTACATGCGTCCGCCTCAGAAGAATGCCATTGCTGTAACCCGCAGCCTTCGGAGATGCTATTTATAATTTACACCCAATCTGAAGAGCAAAGGTTTTTTTTTCTCTCTCCTGCAAGTCAGGGTAATCAATACGGGTCTGCACCTACGACAGCCCGGTGAGGTGAAGTGCGTGGCAAGGATCGGCCGCGCCGGGCAAGCGCCGTGGCTAGTCAACAGGGCTTTGCCAAAGAGCCCGTCTCCAGCCGCCCTTCCCAGCCTCGACGCTGGGAGAGCAAATAAAAGGGGGGTGGTGGGGGTGGTGGTGGATAATTCTTTGTAAGTGTGCCATCCCAGCTGCTTGGTGTCGCAAACTAAATTAATTGCATATTGGCCTTCGGAACGACTGGCACGTCGGGTGGATTTCAGGCTTCTGCACCCTAATTCATCACACATCAGGACTTAATGCAGGATGCTCCGAAGCTCCCAGATCGTGGAAACCAGCAATTTAAGACTAAACACTAATTCGCCATGGCTTTGCAGATGTGAATTACGCTAAATTTAACTAAGCTGAACAATATCACACTTCCTGTGACTTAACCTCAGAGATGTCATTAGAGGCAGCGTTTGAAATTAATGACCATAAAGCTGCCGTTTCACTCCCCTGCTTAACCCTCCTCCTCGCTGCAGCAAAAGGTCCACTTTGGTTGGAGGCTCTCAATGTGTCTCCCTCCTTCATGCTCCTCACTTCCCACCCCTGAAGAACGCCACCGAAACTCAGCCACGGGTGATGTTTGGGACACAGGGGTTTTGAGCCAGCCCTGGGGCAATGGATTGGAGACTCCTGGGATGATGGGTTGGAGACAGGGATCAGGTGGGAGAGGTGGCGACGAAGCCTGGCATGGCATGGGCAGAGCCGGAGGCAGCCGTACGGCGGGCAAAGACGAGAAGACATGTTGAGTGTTGGGTTGAGTTGACCTCCGCCAACACCCCGCCTGATGGAGCCAGACACTGGCACACGAGTGTGGGAAGTGGGTCTGGCACCAGCAGGAGGGAGAACTCCAACGTCTGGGATGAACATGAAGGGAAATATTAAGTTCATGATAAGGGAGAAAAAAACCAACCAAACCAACACTAAAGAGCAGGGGATGATCACAGTGGGTTTGCACGTGTGACCGGTGGGGCCCCATTGCTGGCCTGTGGATGGAGAAGGCTCAGCAGGACCCAAGAACCAGCAGGTGAGGGGCAGAGAGGGGTTTCTCCTGGAGAAGTTGCAGAGCAGGTCCTGCCTTGCATCCACAAAAGCACAACCAGACAGAAAGCGGCCCCAAGATCAGGGTCTTTCTGCTAATCCAGTTTTAATCAACCAGTTGCAGAGCAGCAAACTTTTTTAACTATTTCACTTAACCATTGCAATAATTAAGGTTCCTTAGGGAGACCATATTTATTTCAAAATAGGGAATGAATCACTATTACTGTCCAGAGAACTGGTGGAGTCTCCTTCTCTGGAGACATGCAAAACCCGCCTGGACACGTTCCTGGGCAACCTGCTCTGGGTGGACCTGCTCTGGCAAGGGAGTTGGACTAGATGATCTCCAGAGGTTCCTTCCAACCCCATAATATTCCGTGATTCTGTGATTACCCTTTAGAAAAAAAATTAAAATAAATACCATCAAGCTCCAAAACTGTATCTTTATCTCAATCTTGAAGAAACAATTTGTGACTTCCCTGCCAGGCAGAGAGAAAAAAACAAATCCCAAAGACAGGAAATAAGGAAGCTTGATGACCCCGGTGCATTTCCAAATGCAGTTTTCATTTCAAAATACAGTCCTAGTCTAACAACTGATCTTTCCATGTGGAGTCTTCCAGCAGAACCAGTGCTGCTAAGTTAGACTGTGGAGCTCCCAAAAAACCCAAGTATCACAGAATCTTCTTGGTTGGAAGGGACCTTTGAGATCATCGAGTCCAACCAACAATGATCCTTTGTGTCGTGGCACAGATCTTTTCCCAAGCATTTAGTGGGTTCTGAAGAAAAACTTCAGTTTAGTCTTTCCTAACTAGAAAGATGGTAAACCTCGGGAGCTGGAGATGGAAACACAAGAACTTGCCAGAAAAGTATATTTGGAAGTGGAAGAGAAACGAAATATTTAAATGAGTTTCAAAACTTGGTGATTCAAATTGTTTTCCTTTCCTTACATCACGAATCTCAAGTTTTTTGTTTGTTTGTTTGTTTTTCATAAAATTAGAACAAAATGGAAAGATGTTGTTGGGGTAATTTCTCTCTGAAGAGTCACTGAACTGGAATTATGTCATCGTGCATTAAAATTATCAGCTACTGCCACAGTTGGCCCACAAATATTATATTAAAAAAGCAGGAAGAAAATCACTTAAATACATTTGGGGAATTCTTTTGTTTGTGCCCCATGCATATCTTTTAATACTTATTGCTCCAATTTGGCTTGGTTTGTCTAAACCACTGTAGGTTGTTTATTTTGTTGTGTTTTTTTTTTTTTTTTTTTTCCCAAAACAAGTTTAAAAACGAACTGTTGATATATTAGGGGAAAAACTGCATGGGGAAAAACAAGATTGAGGTGGGAGCTGAAGTTAGTCTAAATGAGAGCAATATTAGCATGCACAAATGCACAGACAAGCACAGTTTGACAGTCACTGCTCATAAAAGACCCTGCAATGAGTTAATATGAAAACTCAGTCTCCTGTAGAGGGAAAGTTGGAGGGGAGCTTCATATACAAGCACTTGAGGAAAACTTGCACTGTGGCTGGGACACATATAGCACATTCCCCCATTAGTCTGGGGATAAATGAAACGTTATAACCACAATATACTGCTGTATTAAATTAAGAAAACATTGTTTTTTTTTTTTTTTTACCCAGTTTGTTGTGTTGTGAAAAAAGAGAAAAATTTATGAGTGACTGAAAAGCAAAGAACTTGCAGTCAACAAGAACCCCATCTGTTTTGCCGTGTTCTTCAGCTCCAGCACCGGAATGGTGGGAGCTTTTTGCACCGGTATCTCCATAGTCACGACTGTTACTTCCCATAGCAAACCCACCAAGTTTTAACGATGCAAATATTCCAATTTCTCAGATGCTGCAGTATTGCTTTTCCAGGTTTTTCCAGTTTTCCAGCTTTCAGACACACCAAAAGCCTGAGATCGCCTCTGAGCGAGGGACAAGGGTGAACCAAGGGGACAGGACACTGAGTTTGTTCCTGGGTGGCTCTCTCCTTCGTGAAGTCCATAGAGATACTGTTTAGTGGTGGTTTTTGTCAGTGTTAGTTGATGGTTGGACTAGGTGATCTGAAAGGTCCCTTCCAACCCTGACAATTCTATGATTCTGTGATTCTAAGTTGGGGAAACGAGCAGCCCAGCATCTCAAGGAGCTTTGCCCCGTGCTGAGGTCTGTGCATCTGGGTGTCTGCAATGGGGAAGATGAGGAAGAAAGGTCTGGGAGGAATGGATCCTGCAAAGAAGATTTACGTCTTCTCCCCAGAGAGAATTCGCAGACCAAGGCAAAATACAGCTGTATCACGTTTCCATGGGAGTTACTTCTGTGCCAAAAAGCCTTCAGCGAAGCAAGACCAGGACAGCAGCTGCAGCTGGGAGAGGAGAGGGGAGGGGAAGCGTGCTCACCAGGGTCGTCTTCTGCAGCTGCAGAAACCTGCACAGAGCTCTGGTGTGGAGGACACCCTGCCCCATGACAGACAGATAGAATCACAGAATGGTTTAGGTTGAAAGGGACCTTCAAGACCTCCATCGAGTTCCAATCCCCCTGCCCTGGGCAGGGACACCTCCCACCACACCAGGTTGCTCCAAGCCCCCTCCAACCTGGCCTTGAACCCCTCCAGGGATGGGGCAGCCACAGCTTCTCGGGGCAACCTGGGCCAGGCTCTCACCACCCTCACAGCAAAGAAGTTCTTCCCCACATCTCATCTCAATCTCCCCTCTTTCAGTGTCAAACCCTTCCCCCTCCTCCTATGGCTCCCCTCCCTCATCCAGAGTCCCTCCCCAGCTTTCCTGGAGCCCCCCCCTTTAGGGACTGGAAGGGGCTCTAAGGTCTCCCCGGAGCCTTCTCTTCTCCAGGCTGAACCCCCCCCAACTCTCTCAGCCTGTCCTCCCAGCAGAGGGGCTCCAGCCCTCCCAGCATCTCCGTGGCCTCCTCTGGCCCTGCTCCAACAGGTCCACATCCTTCTACTGTTGGTGGCCCCAGAGCTGGAGCAGCACTCCAGGTGAGGTCTCCCCACAGCCGGGCAGAGGAGCAGAATCCCTCCCCTTGTCCTCCTGGCCATGCTGCTGGGGATGCAGCCCAGGATGAGCGGGTCTTTCTGGGATGTAAGTGCACATTACCCCGTTTGTTGGGCTTCTCATCCACTGATGTTCCTGTTGTTCCACAAGAAGAGAAGTGGGAAGCCAAATCCACAGCCCCCAGTGTGCATCCCATCTGCATTTCCATGCAGGAAGTGCATCCCATCCACTGCCATGACTTCTCCAGGGTATAATCAGGCAATAGCATCAGGGTTTGTCCCACAACACTGAGTGCAGGGGTGCTGGTGAGAAATGCTTTTGCCACTGCTCTGATTGAAGAACCACCTCATCTGCGATTAGTTTCGTATTTTCTGCCCAAGAGATACCAAGGATGCACCTCGAAGGCATCGTGCTGCTGAACTTGCACGGTGCAGGCTGGGCTGGACTTCTAATGCGCATATAAGTATTCAAATGAAGTTTCACAACAAAAGAGGTTCAAGTTAAAAAAAAAAAACAAACAACAACAAAACAAAACAACAAAACTAATAAAATAAATATGTGACTGGCATGTTTAGCAAAACAAATAGATGCAACAGCTTTGGTATGGCCTGAGAAGTGCTAAACCCAAATTGTTCCTTAGGATACCCATTGCTTAATGTGGATTTCTGAAATACAAAAAGCAGATACTTTTTAATTGGGTTTAGTATCCCAAATGGGTCACGGAGATATTCTTATCTGACTTTTGTGAATAAGACCAAGTAGGTCCTCTGCAGTTAGGGATCTCAATAGTTCCCCTTATAAGAGCTTGTTTTCAGATGCTTATAAATTTTGCCAAGCTAAGTATTTGGGATGAAAATTCCCATGCTCTGTCTCTGCCTCAGGCTGATTATTATTATTTTTTTATGTTTCCACTGAAAGGATTTAGTCACTTCAGGAAATAAGATTGAGGAAAAACATGTTTTGCCCCTGTTGAGGGGGGTGGGGAAAGCAACAAGAAAAGAAAAGAAAAAGAAAGCCTTACAAGAATTTTGCTGAGCAGCTCCTCCGCCTTTATTCTTCACAGCAACAGTTTGAAATTTGGAAGGTAGGGTCCCTGTTGTCCTTTTGCAGTTCCCATGAAAAACCACCCCGCTTTTGCCTAGTCACAAGCCTTTGAAGAGTCCCATTTGCATATGCTCAGCACAGAGCCCCCAGAACCTTGGCAGGGGAACTGGCCAAGGACTCCTCTGAAGATGCAATTTGCAATGGGCAAACTCCAGCCCAGGGCTGACGGGGCTGAGCCAGACCTTTTCTCTTTTTCACTGCAGCTGCTGGTCCCCAGATGCCGTGGGTGATTGTGGCATCAGGCACAGGAACTGAGCGTGGGCAGCTCTGTCCTTGGGCTCCAAATGCAGGCAAAACAAGGGGAGAAAGGGGAAAATAAAGCAGCCTGATGGCAACGAAGAGAGAGAAGAACTAGTCCTGGGGGGCAGTGGGGAGAGTAGACCAAGAGGGGATTGATTGTGTCAAAGGACCAGCATGGTGACAGCAAGGAGGTGTGTTTGCAGGTGAAGGAAAGACCATAAAACCTGGAAAAGCAGGAAATGGGCTGCAAAAAGAGCTTGGGACGCAGGGATGGGAGGGATGCAACTTTCCAAATGCTCTGAGAGCAGCCTTGTGGAAGGCTTACACTCTCCGGGCAGAGACAAAACTGACCAAAGAGGTCAGTGCTTCATTCTCCCTCCAGTGTGGTTCATCAAGAAGGTGATGATCTACTGCTCTAGCACTCCCAGCTCCTTTACCCAACTTCACGCATCTGAGCCCAAACTCTGGATCTGGAATCTCCATCTCTGCAACTGACCTGCAGCAACAGAGCATCATGCAATAAAACTTCCCTTCTTCTCCTTACCAGGGTTAAAGGAAATAAATCGCACACAGAAAAACACATTAAGAGAATATTTTAAGTGCACGCTGGGCGAAACTGGGAGGGATAGTACTTATGGGTGCTGCTCTGGTACAGCTTTTGTCAGAGATTTGTGGTGCCCATGAGGATCACTTGTGCCTTTTTCCACCAGGCTCCCCCACCATTTGCTGGGATTAGAGGGAGCTGGTCCAAAACCACCAGGATTTTGCAGCAGAATGAGAAATAATTTCATTTATAATGCAGTACTGTAAGTAAATGAAGGAGAACGTGATGCAGGTTGGATATGGGAAACTTGTGTAGTACAATGCTATGAAATGTATCTTGGCCATTACATGGATAGTGAATGAAATTAAATGTTGTGATAAAAAAAACCCAAACAACCCAGGTATTTAAAGCAAAGACTAATGGCTACTTTAAAGAACATCAATAGGGAATTAATCTCATGAGGGCAGAAAATCTTACTGGATTTCCCAACCTCCAAGGAGTGGTTTTTTTTTGGAGCAGACAGAAGTCTCTCTGCAAGCAATGATCTTTCACCACTGCATCACTGGCAGCCCACATGGCTCTGATCTTTGCCAGTGGAAAGACATGGCTCACGTGGTTTCCGTCCATGGTTTCCAGGTCACCTAACTTCCCAGCAGCCGACACAGAGCGGAGCTACCTCTAATGGTCAGTCATATTTACTGACCTACGAGTCGTATTTTTATCTTAACCTGGCTGATGATAACTGTTATTTCAAGCTGGGAGCACGGCACGTCTGCTATGGGGACACCACCAGCAGAACTGCACAATGCTTTTGTGATTACCGTAAAGAACGAGAGGCCTTTGAGGTTCAACAAGGCCAAGTGCCGGGTCCTGCCCTTGGGTCATAGCAACCCCACACAGTGCTACAGGCTGGGGGCAGAGTGGCTGGAGCTGCCCCAGGAAAAGGACCTGGGCGTGTTGGTCGACTGTCGGCTGAACGTGAGCCAGCAGTGTGCCCAGGTGGCCAAGAAGGCCAACAGCATCCTGGCCTGTGTCAAGAACAGCGTGGTGAGTAGGACTCGGGAGGTGATGGTCCCCCTGTCCTGGGCACTGGTGAATCACAGAATCACAGAATATTTTTGGTTGGATGGGACCTTTGAGATCATCCAGTCCAACCCAGAACACCAACACCAAAACCAAACCAAACGCCCACAACCACACCCCACCCCACCCACAAACAGACACAAACCAACAATCTCCGGAACTAGAGCATGCCCTGAAGTGCCATGTCTACACATTTCTTAAATACCTGGGGCCCCACCTCAAGGGCTGTGTCCAGTTTTGGGCCCCTCACCACAAAAAAGACATTGAGGGGCTGGACCATGTCCAGAGAAGGGCAACGGAGCTGGTGAGGGGTCTGGAGCAGAAGTCTTGTGAGGAGAGGCTGAGGGAGCTGGGGGTGTTCAGCCTGGAGAAAAGGAGGCTGAGGGGAGACCTTCTCGCTCTCTCCAACTCCCTGAAAGGAGGGTGTAGCCGGGGGGGGTCGGTCTCTTCTCCCAAGGAACAGGCGACAGGACAAGAGGAAACGGCCTCAAGTTGCACCAGGGGAGGGTTAGGATGGATATTGGGGGAAATTTCTTCACGGAAAGGGTTGTGAAGCCTTGGAATGGGCTGCCCAGGGAAGTGGTTGAGGCACCATCCCTGGATGTATTCAAAAGCCGGGTTGACACAGTGCTTGGTGACATGGTTTAGTGATGGGTTTTATCAGAGTTACAATGATTGTTGGACTAGATGATCTTAAAGGTCCCTTCCAACCCAGACAATTCTATGATTCTATAATACAGAAACAATAGTTTATTATGGAAAAATAGATGAGCGAGGTACGCAACAAGGCAACCGAAAGCTTTGTGCTTCTATTATATCATTCCTTCATGAGATGATGACCGGCAGTAGTCTGAAGAGGTCATGAACCCCTTTGAGTATATTGTGTGCACCAAGAGGATCCCCACCCCATAGACATTTAACCGGGGTGACATTTGTTTCATAGTAGTCTGGTATTCCAATCTCTTACCTGTTCAAAATAAACCTCATGTCAAACCAAAATAACTGGTTTCCTGCAATTTTTTTGCTAAGGTGGTCCAGCAAAAATTCCTGAATCATTAGCACCTAAACTAGCAGAGAAATTAAATACCAGCCATGATGGGCTGAACACACCAGTCCCGATGGGCATCACCATCAGGTCGGTTCAGTCTGGGGATGGAAAAGCCACGATTCTGCAAACCCAGTGGCGCAAGAAAGGAGCTGAAGAGCTGCACTGGCCGTGGGGGACAAATTGTCCTCAAAGGACACAACATACATAGAAGCACAAAAGTATAAAACAGAAAATGTTTGTATTTTGTCGTTATTTGCTGTACGGGCTTCAGCCGGTCGTTCACTGCGCAGAGTGGTGGGTAACATTAACCAGCTAAAAGTTTGGGCACTTCACACATTGTGGGAGCTAAGAATGGCTGGTCACTAAAAGCAACATTCTTCTGAAATCACATCACATCACATGCATCTGCAGACTCATCCCTGACGTTTGCTGCCACGGCTGTAGCTAACAGCTACTTAATTTTCAGAGGTCTGGCTGACAGAACAGTGAGAAAAGAAAATGAACAAATGAAAAAAACCTGTGTGAAGAATCATACACGACATCATGAACATAGCAATGGCAGTTTTAATGAAAATCCTACCGGAAAGAACACTACATCTAAATCGTGTAGTACGATGCCATGACGTATAACGAGTTACTTATTTCGGGAACGACAACCACGCGCAGTTTCTTTTCCTTGCCTCGGCTGTTAGCAGATGTATTTCTGTGCTAAGGTGACGGCATGCTTTGAATGAGATGAAAAGGAAGGGCGATGTAGCCACAGGCCACTCTGCAGCAAACAGAATCAATTACCCCCAAACAACAATTTAATTGATCGATTTCAAATACAGAAAATCTGCTGAGTCCAGGACAAGTTATAAAAGGCTCAGTTTTGAAAGCGGGTTACCTAATACTCACAGAAAATAAGTAAAAAAGTTGGGCAAATTACAAAAGCATTAATCTGCCCAGAGAGGCAATCACCTGTACAAACATCCATGTTTGGCAGCATATTTACGGCTGTTACACTGCTCATGCATCGTGTCACTGTGCAGATAATGCAACACACCTTGCACATTCTTATCTGTGTTTTATGGCCCATATCTTTTAAATATTGGCAATTACTGTTTGCTGCTCTGTGCAGCACTGGTGCTGCATCACAACATCCCTCCTGGACTTGGCAGTGACTGGACAATTTTTTGCCCACCACCACATGGTGTCATACCTTTGCTCTGTGCAGTACCCAAACTGCTAATGCCAAAATCCCAGTTATGGGTGGCTCTGAACTGGCAAAACATTATAGCACCTTGATTTATTCCAGCTGAGACTCTTAACCCCTGCAATTACTGATCAGATTTTCAGGACAATAGCCATAGAATCATAGCATAGCTTGGGTTGGAAGGGACCTTCAGGACCATCGAGTTCCAACCCCCCTGCCCTGGGCAGGGACACCTCCCACCAGACCACGTTGCTCCAAGCCCCCTCCAACCTGGCCTTGAACCCCTCCAGGGATGGGGCAGCCACAGCTTCTCGGGGCAACATGGGCCAGGCTCTCACCACCCTCACAGCAAAGAAGTTTTTCCCCACATCTCATCTCCATCTCCCCTCTTCCAGTGTCAAACCCTTCCCCTTCCTTCTAGGGCTCCCCTCCCTCATCCAGAGTCCCTCCCCAGCTTTCCTGGAGCCCCTTGAGGGACTGGAAGGGGCTCTAAGGTCTCCCCGGAGCCTTCTCTTCTCCAGGCTGAACCCCCCCAACTCTCTCAGCCTGTCCTCACAGCAGAGGGGCTCCAGCCCTCCCAGCATCTCCGTGGCCTCCTCTGGACCCACTCCAACAGCTCCATGTCCTTCCTGTGCTGAAACTCTTTATTCCCTTTGTCTGGAATGCCAACTAGGCCCTAGGACTAACATTTCTCTCTTAAATAGCTATATCGCATATATTTAAGTCTCTAGAGCTAGAAACTGAGCATCTAGCCCATTACAGAGAGCCAAATGTGTACTAGACACAAATGAGTTTGTTGAGCAACAGCCACTGGGATTTACTGATGTTTTTGTGTTCTGCGTGTTCTTCCCCTTCAAAATATTTTCCCCCCAAATTTGAATAAATGTCATTAAGCACAGCAGACTACATGACGGGCTTCTCAGGTAACAGGCAGGTAACACTGAGTTTCCTTTAAACAGTTTATGACACATATGCTGATATAAGACTAATTTTTACTTACAATGTGAATAAAGTGTGAATAAGTGTGCGAAAAATCTGAAGCCAGAATAAAAACAAGACTAAAAGAATTTGGCTTTTCACTTTTTAAAAATAAATATTGCAAAGTTGTTTCATTTAATAAAATTGCCAATGTTGCAATCCATATAGCCTCCTCGAAGAAACTAAAGATAAATCATGACACAAGTGGCAACATAAATCTGTTTTTTCTCTGGCACTTTTGCTAAGAGGAATGTTTGAGCCATGAATTTGTACCAAGTTTTAACTACGAAATGATGAAAAGCCGAAACTTTCACAAAGCTCCAGCCAATGGAGAAATGCTCCACATCAGGTAGCAGTGCTCAAAACCACTGCTTTTTGCCTTCTTTTGCACGTGGCAAAAGACTCTACAGTCTTGGGCACCAAATGTCCCACGGATCCCTTGGGATTTACCCCCTTCACCTGGAAACCTGAGATTAGGCAGCACGGTACTGGATGATGTAGATATTCCCCTTCTGTTTGCATTTATGACATTAGAAATAAAACCAGGGAAATTCCTGAAGAGTTACTCCACGTCCCAGATCCTCTTAGGAGGAACAGGCCAAAGTCAAGCTTGCTGAGCCATACTCCAACCAGAATCCCCATGGTTTTACAGATTTAAGTAGCTTAACGTTATTTCAGCGTGCCACACTGTCACAAAGGGGCATTATAAGTGTTAAGGTTGTCAGTCTGCTGAGCTATCAAAGATTAGTTCATGTAGAAATGTATCAACATCCTTCATATAAAGCTAATCAAATTTGAAATTACTGAGGTGTCACCTTGAGGAGGAATTTGATTTATTATTTGCAAAGTAATCCAGAAAACAGTAGAGATGTACAGCCGTAAGAATCACTCTTATGCCAACTCTGTGTAAGTTTTTTTTTTTCCATTAGTTTTGCTGTTGCTTTTTGGGCCTTCACGAAATAATAACAAACAACAAAACTTTCATTTAATTTTTTTTTTTTTTTAAATGCTGCTAAGTTGCACGACCGTGAAACGCGGCTGCTTGGAAGAAGTAACTCAGGTCATATCTAACCCTGGGCGAGGGTTGTTTGCCTTTAATTAACGATACGTTAACAGAAAGCAGAAAATTGGGTGCAGCCCTTTCTCCTTTTCGCAATCGTCCCATCCCATTGCAACGGGGAGGGTTTGCCAAAAGTCATTTTCCCTCCATGACCTCCCTGGCTCCTTTCTCCCCACCGGGGTAGGGAGCCCTGCTCCGCTGGGACTGGATTTTAAATGTCATGCAAATAGCATGCAAATTTTTAAATGTCAGGCAGTTTAAGTGCATACATAATTCGTAGCATAGAATCATAGAGTCGTCTAGGTTGGAAGGGACCTTTAAGATCATCTAATCCAACCATCAACCTAACTCTGACAAAAAACCAAAAGAAAACCATACAAACCCTTCGCCCCCCCCATCACCAAACCATGTCACCAAGCACTATGTCAACCTGGCTTTTGAATACATCCAGGGATGGTGCCTCAACCACTTCCCTGGGCAGCCCATTCCAAGGCTTCACAACCCTTTCCGTGAAGAAATTTCCCCCAATATCCAATCTGAACCTTCCCCGGCACAACCTGAGGCCGTTTCCTCTTGTCCCATCTCCTGTTCCTTGGGAGAAGAGACCGGCCCCCCCCGGCTACACCCTCCTTTCAGGGAGTTGGAGAGAGCGAGAAGGTCTCCCCTCAGCCTCCTTTTCTCCAGGCTGAACACCCCCAGCTCCCTCAGCCTCTCCTCACAAGACTTGTGCTCCAGACCCCTCACCAGCTCCGTTGCCCTTCTCTGGACCCGCTCCAGCCCCTCAATGTCTTTTTTGTAGGAAGGGGCCCAAAACTGGACACAGCCCTCGAGGTGGGGCCTCACCAGTGCCCAGTACAGGGTGACCATCACCTCCCGAGTCCTACTCACCACGCTGTTCCTGACACAGGCCAGGATGCCATTGGCCTTCTTGGCCACCTGGGCACACTGCTGGCTCACGTTCAGCCGACAGTCCACCAACACCCCCAGGTCCTTTTCCTGGGGCAGCTCCAGCCACTCTGCCCCCAGCCTGTAGTACTGCAGGGGGTTGGTGTGACCCAAGGGCAGGACCCGGCACTTGGCCTTGTTGAACCTCATCCCATTGGCCTCGGCCCATCCATCCAGCCTGGCCAGATCCCTCTGCAAAGCCTTTCTACCCTCCAGCAGGTCAACACTCCCACCCAACTTGGTGTCATCTGCGAACTGACTGAGGCTGCACTCAATCCCCTCCTCCAGATCATTGATAAAGATGGTAACAAGAACTTATTTGTGCTCACAAATGAAGACGTTAAAGAGAACTTATTTGTGCTCACAAATCACAAGTCCCACGAGCACAAGCCAGGCGTGCAGCTGGGCAGCAAATGTAGGTTAAGCCCACCCGAAAAATCTGCCTGTTTTTAATTTCACAGCAGCCACACCACTTGCCTTTGCCTTTATGATAAAGACGGTGTGGGATCCCACTCAAAAAAAAAGGTCACACATAGTTAACTGCCCCGCAATATCCACTCAATCCCTACCGCAACTCAACACACAGCACTCACGTAGACTCACAGACCAGAGTTCTCCAAAGTAAGGATTTATTTTTAGCGCTGATATTTGCTCCTTGTTGTTATGTATGGTTCTGCACGTATATACGAACGCATGTTTATGGCACAACGTAAATAAGAATTCTGCGCTTGAGATCAGCTATCCTGGTAAGTAAATGACTATGCGGATAAACAAATCTGTTCACTACCTTCAAATATTTTTATTTGTCATATAATTATATCATATATATATCCTCACAGATGTATAAAATATATTCTTAGGAAAATTGCCACAGAATGTTGTTGCTTATATTAAGTAAATGGTATATTTGTGTACTATGCTCCATACTTACATACACGAAGCATATTTGTATACATACAGAACTGCCAAATATTTCACTTCTGTTACTACACAAGCAGGTTGATATTACTGAAAAAAACCCCTTTCCTCTACTAACTTTCCCAAGTGTTTTTGAGACTGGGTTCACTACCAACATACCTTTCAGAAAATGTGTTTTTGCACTGATAAGGCTACCTCACCCTGGAACTAAGGGTACTATATGGCTAGGTAGGCTGGCAGCTAAGAACAGAGCTTTTATCAATCCAATTAAATCAAGACTTATTCAGGCTGTAGCCTTCACTGCTGTCATTAGCCGCTATCTCATGATGCCAAATGCTCCACCTGAATTCCTACCTGGAGGGAACCTGCCATTTCCCCACGGCGGCTCATTTTTGGCTATTATCAACAGAATTTTTCTGACCAAGTTACCAAACTTTTTTCCTTTCCTGGACACTGAACGCGAGCCAGGATGCATGGCGTTCCTTCTTGTGTGTCATCACCACGCTCTGTGGGGCAGGGACCAGAGGTGCCCGGATGGGCCCATAAAACGAACTGGAGAAGTATGTAGGAGCACATAAAAGGAAACTGTGAAGAACTGGCGCTTTTACCATATTCTGAATTTTCTTCTTATCCCCAGCGTGGGCCTTGCTAATCCATAAAGAGAGACAAAAAGTGCACTTACTGGTGGCTTTGAAGACACTTGCTTCAAACCGCATCGATAAGATGAAGAGGAAACTTATATTCTGAAACTGTGGGAATTTTCAAAATGGAATTTAAATAACTAAAAGAGTAACAAGGGATGTGAGGTGAATTTCAAAATATTAGCGCTAACAACTTTCTTTTTTTAGACAGGTTCTCTCTGGCAAATAAAGCCGCTAAGTGATTTCAATAGCATCAATATTATACACAAAAATGTGATATCATTAATAACAATGAAAAAGAAAAGAATTCTCACAGGAGATATAAAACTCATGTGCAACAAGTTATACCCTCACTCTCCTAATCCAGTCTGTGCCACGTAATTTCATGTTTTTTAAATATATTAAAAGGCTTGCCTTTTTTTTTTTTCCCCCCCCACAAAAGCCTTTTAAGAAGCATTCATAAGACTTAAAAAAGTAGAAAGCAATATGTTAGATGAGGCAACTTTGTCTACTGGTTATTGCAGGGAAGGATAGCCCCCAATGCCTAAGCTGAAGCTGATCCGGTAGATCAGACCCTCGGGGTCTTGAATTTACATTTCATAAGCTTAATATCCTGCCTGATTTATGATTTGCCTCCTTAAACAAAAGAAGGTTGGTACTTAACAACTTTACTTTTGTGTGGGTAACTGTTGATCTGAAAATGGCACATAAAATGCATTTACATCAGCACTGCTAATAGGCCCATAATGGTTCTTTATTATGTTTCAGTGAAAGGCAACTGAGTGACAGGTAACTGATTTTGTAGATCAAATAACTTTTCTGCCACCCCCACACAGCTCCCAGCTGCCGCACACTTTATATGCCAATACAAATACAGTTGTAAAGTAGACAAATATATTATAACTACGTTATTAAATGAGACACAACACGGGGTGTTGGAAGGAGTTGAGAGCCGTTCGACGCCGTGACTAGGAATTACAACCACGTGAAATCAAACTCTTAAAAGGTTTTCAGTGCAAAACTACCACAACCCTCCCTTGGCTGCTTTTTTGTGTAAGATCCTAGACGTGATTTTGCTCAGATAATACTTGCGTTTTTGTTTTTTTTTTTTTTTTCCTCCTTTCCTGCAGAGGGGCTGGAGGAGCCCGGAGCATGCTCTCGCTCCAAGTACAGCAGGTATTTAAAGCAGGTATTTCAGTATAAAGACAGATGTGCAAAGCTCCGGGTGCTGAGGGCTGATGGTTAACGCTGCCGCACAGCTGCAAAAGCCTCCCGTGTGCCGGATTTTATTTTTACGCCAGTAAATAACGATAAGATATCAGAGCCTGCCCTGATAATCTCCGACAACAACCCTAGCCCCTGCCGTCACCGCAGCCAAGGGAGAAACCGGCGCGTACTCAGCCCCGACCCACCGAGCCTTTTATCTGCCTGTGTACTCTCCCCGGACCCCAGCAAATAAAGGGCAACTGGTAATTTACACATGAATCAACTTTCTTGGCAGAGCGGGCACCAGAGACATGTCCCTTTTCTCCGCTGGCCGCGGAGGGAGGAAAAGCATCCAGGTCTGAGCTTGTCTCTCCCCCCCGGCACCCCGCCGAAATCACACCGGCCCACGAGCGATGCACCAGGAAAGCGATGCGATGGGTCGGCAAAAAGGGTGCTCTTCTGGGCGCCCCGATAAAAAAAAAAAACAAACAACAAAACCCACAACAAAACAGCATCCACAAAGGGGCAGGCGAATAGTGAGCGCGGAACAGGGGCCGACAGCAGCGGCGAGCCTCTGTCCTATTGAGAAGAGGTGGTGTCATACAAACCCACGGGGAGATACAATCCCGATAGAAGATTCTACAAGATACCCGAGCGGAGGAACTCAGGCGAGGAATTCAGCCTACATTTTAATAAGGTGTGAGTCTCGTGGCGCCGCAGGTCACATTTCCAGTTGCCCGCGGCTGCCTTTTGAAAAGGCACAGGGACTGTCTCCAGCTTATGAGAGGCTGGCCATGGGCATGCGTTAGACTCATAGAATGGTTCGGGTTGGAAGGGACCTTCAAGACCATTGAGTGCCAACCCCAAATTATTAGCCGGCACTGCTGAAATAATCCATGAAAATTAGCCTAAAATTTCACAATGTGACAGGCAGCTGTAAAGACAACGCAGTGGTTGCTTCAGCCTGTGTCTTGTTATGAAAGAGGAACTTTATGGGTCTACAGGCACCATCCAAACTCTCTTCCCCATGGCTGGGAGAGGTGAAGCACTGTACGGCACTGTTCACAGCCAAGAGGTCACAGAATCACAAAATGGTTTGGGTTGGAAGGGACCTTAAAGATCATCTTGTTCCACCTCTCCTGCCCTGGGCAGGGACACCTCCCACCACACCAGGTTGCTCCAAGCCCCCTCCAACCTGGCCTTGAACCTCTCCAGGGATGGGGCAGCCACAGCTTCTCGGGGCAACCTGGGCCAGGCTCTCACCACCCTCACAGCAAAGAAGTTCTTCCCCACATCTCGTCTCAATCTCCCCTCTTTCAGTGTCAAACCCTTCCCCCTCCTCCTAGGGCTCCCCTCCCTCATCCAGAGTCCCTCCCCAGCTTTCCTGGAGCCCCTTGAGGGACTGGAAGGGGCTCTAAGGTCTCCCCGGAGCCTTCTCTTCTCCAGGCTGAACCCCCCCAACTCTCTCAGCCTGTCCTCCCAGCAGAGGGGCTCCAGCCCTCCCAGCACCTCCGTGGCCTCCTCTGGACTCAGTCCAACAGGTCCACGTCCTTCTGATGTTGGTGACCCCAGAGCTGGAGGCAGCACTGGGGGGGGGGGGGTGTCTTCCCAGAGCGGAGCAGAGGGGCAGAATCCCCCCCTCACCCTGCTGGCCACGCTGCTGGGGATGCAGCCCAGGATGGGGTTGGCTTTCTGGGCTGCCAGTGCACTTTGCTGGCTCACATTGAGCTTCTCACCCACCAACACCCCCAAGTCCTTCTCCTCAGGGCTGCTCTCCATCCATTCTCCACCCAACCTGTATTTGTGCCTGGGATTGCCCTGACCCAGGTCACTGGTATTTCCATAGCTCAAGCCATGGCAAGCACCATACTGCCATAAAACAAAGGCAGATGTTTTATTGCCAGATTTAGCATTTTTTAAAATGTGTATTTTTAGAAATGGAGGTTTTCATGCATTGCAACATCTACTCTGCTGCTGCTGAGAGTTTCCTCTGCAGCGTTAAAATGGGGAGGAGGGAGCAGACTGGCATCAGTGAAAACTCTGATTTAAATGTCAGAAGCTGGGTCGCCCCGGCACTGCATGATTCTTCCTCAGCATCAGCAGATACAGCCCCTCCACTGCCACCCTCCCCAAGGAACCCTGAAGAAGGCTTTTTGGCAGCGGTGGCTCTTGCTTGCAGCTGAAGAAGTATTTCAGAGAGGCGCTTTTTTTTCCCATCCTGGGCCTTTTTCCACCCCATCACTGATGCGGCTTCCCTGAGCCCCATCCATCACTCTCTCGCCCCCACTCCTGCCACTTGTGCTAACATTTGCTCAGAAGGGCCAGGACAGATGAGGACGGTGGGGGTGAAACTGCCATCGCTGCCTCTCCTCCAGCAGGCACAGTTAAACAAACACGGAATAGAGCACAACTACTTAAAACTAAAAAAGAAAAAAAAAAAAGAAAAAAAAAAGAAAAAGCAACAAGATTAGTGCGGCCGATGCCATGTCTTTACCTTCTCTAAACCCCAAACTGAAACATAAAAAATAAAACCTGGTGTTTTCCTTCTTTATACCCCAGGTAAGTTTCCTATTCTTTACAATTACACCTCTTTACTGAGGTTACATCCAGCCTATATTTTGTTTAACCTCCCCAAAAGCACATTCATCTGCGAGAACACTTGCACTACATGTCCTTCCTCCCTAAGATACACAAGAGTGAAAATATGATTAAAGAAATTGATTTTACATTTCCAAAACAATTCCGTGGGAGCGACAGCCATGAACCTGATAGACATAACAGACCTACTGCATCTTGATTGTTTTAGTATTTACATTGCAATAGGTAGCTTTAAAACAATGATTGTAGGTGGGATATGCATTAATTTGAATTTGCTAGCGATGCAGCTAATATCAGATCCCAGTTTATTAGCGTGGTGCATTTTCTGCGAGCAGGGTTTGACTAGATGCCAATGATTTTTGAACTATGTAGTGAAGCCAATTAGCTCTAAGAAATAAACTGATACTTCTCTCTAGTGTCATACTAACTGCTACAGTATGAATTATGCTGCTGATAAAGATGTTGCTATGAGCCAAAACATAACTACAAAGACTTAATCAACTCGCAACATTTACATAATCATAATAAGAAACTCAGCTTTGAAAGAGTTGTGTTTATGTTGCTAAATGTATGTCTTTAACGGACATTGAAAACAAAGGTAAAAACCCAATTTAAAATACATTTTTTTTTTTTCTGTTTGACATGAATTCTCACGGTCTCTCCGTATTTTCTGCGACTGACACTTGGCTCAGGTGTTTTGAGCTGTTATGTCAAACCTCTGTAATGTCCCTAAAACCATTCCCACCCCACTTGTTGGGGTGCTGCCCAGACTCCCCGACCCGACCATGGACCCTCCATCACCTTCTCCTCGGGTCCTGCCAGTGAACCCCTGCCCTGCAGATACCTCCCCTGAACGTCACCGTAAAGATCTTATTTCATATTCTGCAGCTTTGACTATCCACTCTTCTCTTTGCATCCTTCACTGGCTCTGATTTCCTAACATAAGGAAGTCTTGTTTTTTTTTAACTTTGGGAGCCCGGGGGGGCTTTATCTACACTGATAAATTAAACATAAGCAGGAGCATTGTTGGGCACTGCATCCAGCTGGCACCAAACGGCCCGTGTCTGTCCTCCCTAAAATAAACTCTCCCCAACCCCAAAACAGGGTGGTGGCATCCAACCACCTCTGGGGAAGAGCCCCAGGGAAATCCTGGCTCCAGAGCTGTGCCTGGAGAGCATCCCTCAGCGTGGGCAACGGTGGACCAGCAACTGCCTGAGGAGGACGACAGCACATCCCACAGCTCAGGACCATTCTCAGGTTCCTCAATTTACTAACACGAACACCCATGAGCGTCCTGCCGGCTGCCTAACTTCATTTCAAACTCCCTCCTGCCTCCAGACAGCTCACTACATGGTCCTCCAAGTGATGAACTCCTGCAATGTTCTTCATAAACTGCTGCAGACCTACTTGACTGACTTTGAGTTCTTCAATAAAGCTCTCCTTTGCTGAAACGCCTGCAAAGACCCCCAGTAATCAGGCTGCTGGTCCTTTTGACAAGCCTTTGTCACAACGTACAACAGGGTTTTGATTGTATCATCTGCCCATTACCTCTTTGCTATATATCACATTTCAAAATGTGGCAGGGCTTTGCACGGTGCCGACCATAACCTGCCCGTAACTCTGACTGCCAGGCTTTCTTCCTTGGAACAGACCTTACATCCATCTGGCTTTGCTCTCACCACGGCTCAGGTGACTCATCTGCATGGGACTTGGGTCTTGTTAGTCGGGAGAAGAGAAGACTGAGGGGGGATCTGATCAACGCCTATAAATACTTAAAGGGTGGGTGTCAGGAGGATGGGGCCAGTCTTTTTCCAGTGGTGCCCAGTGACAGGACAAGAGGGAACGGGCACAAACCAGAACATAGGAAACTCCATTTAAACATGAGGAGGAACTTCTTTCCTGTGGGGGTGGCAGAGCCCTGGAAGAGGCTGCCCAGAGAGGTGGTGGAGTCTCCTTCTCTGGAGACATTCAAAACCCGCCTGGACACGTTCCTGTGGGACCTGCTCTGGGTGGACCTGCTTTGGCAGGGGGTTGGACTAGATGATCTCCAGAGGCTCCTTCCAACGCCATATCATTCTGTGATTCTGTGGCTTTATCGTGTCCAGGATGATCTCTCTGTGGAGAAACCGATGCTGGACTGGGCTGAGAGAGAAGAGCTGGCTGTCATAGCATGCAGAATTAGCGTGGAAGGGAACTGATGAAGTGAGGTCACATCTAAGCACAGTGGCTGTCGCAAGCTGGGAAAAGCAGCCTCATAGGACACACGCTGAGACAGTTTTCAGAGAAGAACGTCTACTGCCAAACATGTTAGGAGGACTACGCCAAGGGCAGGGCAGACCCAGTGCATGTACCACTGCCAAGGTGGATCAGGTGTCATGAAGCCCTGCCTAACACCCAGTGGTTTCCCTTAGGGATAGCTAAAAACTCCTGGAAAACACAGTTGCCAGGTTTCCACCATCCACACATCACCGTTGATGGTGGAAACCCGTTTTGGTGGCTGACACCCTTTGACAGCCCTGTCAAGAAATCCCTTTTACAGGCACCTACAGAAGCTCTGAACTTGTCCCCAGCAAAGATGGACAACAGAAACAGAAAGGTTGACATTTCATGTTCACAGCCAGGATAGATCAAATCCTGACTGTCCCTCCTGGCATGCACGTCCAAGAGGTCAAAGCCAGTGCAAGGTGCCCATTGCCCCTCTCCCAGCACATGTCCATATGGGTTTATCTTTCCATCCTTTGAATGTACGCTCTTGCTTGGCCTTCACTTGCCTTGACCATCTGAAGGGAAGCTTGTACCTTGCCTTTTCTCCAGAGCCTGTCTGAAAGAGCCTGGGTCGCCAGTGGGAAGAGAGGGGTCCTTCATGTTTCTGCTGACCAAACCAGACACCTCCTCTCCAAACCTGGTTTGACTGATGCTTCTCTGGGACTTCTGAGCACAGCAACATCTTAGCTCATTTTCCAAGTTCTTTAACTTTATTAAGTTTCTTTTGTAGCTAGAAGGTGGCCAACTTTTCTCACAGAGTCCAGCTGTAGCAAAGCAAATACCTCTCGCCCCTGCTGAGATGTTAAGCCACAAATATTTATTCCCATGTAGGATACACTAAAGTCATATTCTGACTACAAGCAATGTAGTCTTATCTTCTCCTTACTTCTAATTAAAAGCCAGCAGTGGACTGAATTAACTCTGTTTGCAAGGGAACCAGACCAGGAACTTCAAGACGTGAGGGTGATGAGGTGGCACCTGAATTAACACAGTTAAAAAACAGGGCAGGTGAATGCTGCCTGTGAAACTCAGCAGCTTCTTGAGTCAGACAGTCCCCAGATAAAGGTAAAAAAAAAGTAAGAACATGCATACACATAGCCTGACCTCTGAAGAGGCCCAGGTAAAGCCCGAGGACCTCGCCACCACCCTGCCCAGCGGTCTGAAGCTAGGAATGAGCTGCACATCCCACCAGCAGAACTCAACTCATGGATCAACCCCATTAACCAACTGCTTGTGGGACGAACCCTGAATAGAGAAATGGACAAAAGATGGACAAAAGTTACTCTGAGATGCTGTCTGAGGCTGAACAAACCTGGTCATAGAATCATAGAATGGTTTGGGTTGGAATGGACCTTAAAGATCATTGAGTTCCTACCCTCCAGCCCTGGGCAGGGACACCTCCCACCAGACCACGTTGCTCCAAGCCCCCTCCAACCTGGCCTTGAACCCCTCCAGGGATGGGGCAAATATCACTGAGAAATTCGCTTGTGGTAGCAGATTGCCCAAACCATTTAGATTTTAACGTCATCTCTCCTACCCCTGGCAGATCCAGCGGCTGCTGAAGGAATTCACACTCAAGTAGATAGTTCACAAACCCGAAGGAAAAAGGACAGGACCAACAAGAAAAATAAAGCGGAACACAATGCATAATTTGGCTGGGCTAATTCGAACATTTAATATCCCAAGTAACACCGCGTCCCCTGTAAGGAGTAACTTGAGGCGGGAACCTGGGTCAATAAACTGTTTGTGGGAGACCTTTAGCACAATCGTACTGATAAATTTGCTGATAAAAGACTTCTGTTGTTTCTTTGATTTAATTCCGTCGATAATTTTATTTCTTCATTCACCTCTCCTACCCTGCCTTTCCAGCTGAGCTGAGCCTGAGGGCAGTGATCTCTCTCTCTCTCTCTCTAAAAATATAAAAAATATATAAACACAAATGTAAATATATATAAAAATTATGATATATAAATAGAAATAATATACATACATATATAAAATTAAAGAATATAAATATAATATATCTATACATTATTTTTCCTCCCCAAAGCTGACCCAAAGGACCACCACAGCTCGGATGGTGGAAGGTGCCCCCGTTCCATTACCACGACCTGCTCTGCTCACTTCTGCAGAGGCACAGACCCTCATCTGCTGAGCCAAAGGGCTTGAGCCCCTTCCTCACACGGGGGTCTTACATGGCAATGCTACTTCGGTTTGTAAGAGGTAGTGGAGTTGAAAACTGGCACATTGGTGGCTGTCCTGGGGAAAAAAGCTGCAGAAATGGTGTAGGCAAATACCAAATGTTGGAGAAGAGATGTACTTTTTGCAGGTCGGGGATAACACGGTCATCATGTAGAAATACTTGCAGATGTGCCAAGCCGGATACATTTCTCTTTTCAAGAAGGATTACCGATCTATTTAAAGAACGTGTCTCAGGCTAGGTATTTAAATGAATGACGTGGAACTTTATTTGGATTCATGGGAGTTGACTAAGTGCGTTTTCCTGTCACTCAGGTAAGTATTTTTATTAATCTGTGACCTGCCACTAAGAATAAACGTGAAATAGGCATTTGCTCAACTTTTACCCATTGGAAGTGTTCAAATGTGTCCCTCTCTCATCCCGTCTCCCCTGTACACAGGGCAGAGAATTATGCAGAACAAAAACATTTAACTGTTAATAACAGACAGCAGGAGAACATGATTTAAACCTCTATGTTAAATATTGTTTTAAGGAAGACAAAGTTATTTTTAGGACAAAAGCAGCTAGAGGTTTAGTTAAAATTGAAGTGGAAAATATTTGCATTTAATTTGATTTAGATGTTAGCTGAAAACATCTCATTAACAAAAAAAAAATATCTCTGTTTGTAAGACTCACTGTAAAAATGGCAATGCTTGTTCTTCTATCAGGGTGCTCTCCAGGCTTCAAATAAAATTTCAGACACACATTGCTCTTTCTTCATTATTCCCCGCAACTTTTTTTATTTTAACACAGAGTACATTTTATTAAAACCAAATCTATATTTTAGGAGCGGAGAGATTTGGAATAGCTGCATTTAAGGGGCTGCTTAGACAGTATTACTCGTTTGACACTGAAGGTTTTGTTTTGGTACACAGAATATAAAACCATTTCCTCAAGATATTTTGTGTTCAGCATAAAATATTAAAAATGTCTCATTTCCAAGAGATCTGGTGGGAGTTCATGACAGATGTGTTATATCTTTTTTTTTTTTTTTTTCTTAAATTTTTTGCAGCGTTATTGCGCCTAATTAGCCCCGATGATTTACCCACGACAGTACGAACTTCTTGAGCGGAAAAGGGAAAGTGGAGCACAATCTTCGGAGCACAGAACAAACAAACAGGTTTTGTTTTTGGGGAGAGGGGAGGGAGGGAGGGAGGGAAAGCACCTACTGGAAGTGGTTTGTAACAAATGCTCCGGAGTGGCCCTGGGAGTTTTCACTTATTTATGCACCACCATATGATCCATCTTTTTGCCGCAAACCAGCCCTGGCGCAAGGTGCTCTCCAGGCGTTGGCTTGGCAATCGCGTCCCTGCTCCTCGCCGCCGTCTGACGACTACTTAGGGAGGACCCACCGCTCGGGACGAGCCGAAGGGGATGGAAAAAAAACAGCCTTCCAGGGTGCGGGGAGGCACCGCTGAGCATCCCTCTCCCCCAACCCCCCCTTCTCTGGGCCACCAGATGTGAGATTACGGCAGACCCCAGCAACCTCCAGAAAGGTGGACTGTCCCTAAAAATGTTTATTTTTTGCTGGCAGGGCTTCTCCCCTCCTTGGGCCCCTCTGTAAAAACACCTTGTCAGAAGTTCCCCAGCAGACAGGGAGGTTATCAAAGGCGGAGGCCAGCAGGAGCCGGCGGAGGCGGCCAGGTAGCCACCGGAGGAGAACCATTTGCATTGAAGATGGGGAGGGGGGAGGAAAAAAGGCACAAAGGTAAGACTTTTTAGAGTTTCAATTAAAACATCAGTGTGGGGGGGTGGTTTCTTTTTTTTTTTTTTCTTTTCTTTTTTTTTTTTTTTTCCACCTGACTGTAGCCCCATATGGCAAGGTCAGCCCTTTCCGTGAACAAACAGCTCCGTCGCCTCCAGTGAGGCTGTTATCTGCCTCAACAAGGGGAGACATTTGGCACAGCCTAAAGCTGGGGCATGAACCCTGGCTAAGCTTAAGACATTTATCTGACAGCATCAGCTGACACTCCACAAACACATTTGCTCTCCATGACCCCGGAGCATTCGTGATTAATCAAAAATGTATCTTGGATCTTGAGAACAAGCTACGAGCAGGCACACACACACACACACACACACACAAAAAAAAAAAAAAAAAAAAAAGAATACGCTCTCGATCTCACTTATCGACTCCAGAGGTATATTGAATTTAGAAATAGCAAATAGAATAAAATGATCAATATGTTCTCACTTGTCCATGGAAGAGCAAACTTTATCCCTCCAGCAACAAACATTGATCATGTAAATGTTTTGGAGTGGCTTTCAAGTGATGAAAGCAAAGGCATGGGGATTTTTGGGGAGGGGGTATGGGAGGGGAAAGTCGCCGGCGTACGTGGGCTTGGGCTCGGCGGGGGAAGCACGTATGCAAACGGCATTTAAAGCCGCCTTTAAAGCCGTGGAGTGCAGCATGGCACCTGAGCCGCCGCCACCGCTGCGGCCGCTTCCACCCGTACATATTGCTAACATCCAGTTTGGGAAAGGCTGTGCCAGGCGATCTTAATAAAACATTATAGAGGGGACTTTAAAACTTAATGAAGGCACATAATCTGCTTCAGAGAAAACTCCCTGCCTTAATTTAAATGAGACACAGTTATAACATATCCCCTATGCACTGTTTACAATTTATAATTTATGTCTCAGTTCAAATACACTACTTTCTGCAGTCATCTGCTAAGTGATATGATTAGCATTTGAATATTGTAATATTCTGCTTCTCGATACTCAGAGCAATATGATGCAGTGCATTTGTATTTTAATACTTTTCTATTTTTTTTTTTTTTCCAATTCACTAATAAGCATTCCGAGCGCTAATTAGTTGCGAAGAAAAGAAATCACGCGCCCCACCCAGCCTAATTTGAAAAGGGTTATATCTCTGTGAAAACTCTCCACCGTTTCGCTTATTAAAATCCCACTCTTTTTTTTTCTGGTTACCTACTGCTCAGGCTACCAGTCGTTTGCGCTGGTGCAGCACCATCACTCTGCTACAGCGCAACGACCGTGTGAGCTCCGGTCCCTGTTGGCCCGGCAAACAAACTTTCATTGCCTGTGCTCTCTATAAAATGGTGGTACTAATTAGAAGATATAAACTCACGCTGAGACATGATATGAATTGGCTTTATGCATCTACTAAGCTCACAGCAGTATTAGATTTATACTGTTGCTGCCCTCAACTAATATTCAACTAGAAACTTAGGGGTTTTTGGGGTTTTTTTTTGGTTTTTTTTTTTTTGTTTGTTTGTTTTTTGTTTTAAATCTGCAGAAAAATGAAAAACAAAAGTGATGATGCCTCATTAATGCCATTTGCAGAACCTCAGTAATCCACACTCCACTAATCTCCACATTCATAAGCAGCGCATGGAAAAAAAGTGTCTCTCTTTTTTTCCTTTTTCCCCCAGCAAAAGGCCAAGGAGCAGGATGGTGCCATGAGAACCCACACTGCTGTCCATGCATCCATACATCCCTTTTCCAGGGACAGACCCCCATGGACATGGCAGTGGATGAGCAAGCATCACCTCAGTCTATGGAGGAGGACCCCAAGATGCAGAGCTGATGTCCCCACAGGCTGGACCTGGTAATTAGCCTGTAATTATCAACCAGAATGTAGAATCATAGAATGGTTTGGGCTGGAAGAGAACTTAAAGATCATTGAGTTCCAACCCCCTGCCCTGGGCAGGGACACCTCCCACCAGACCAGGTTGCTCCAAGCCCCCTCCAACCTGGCCTTGAACCCCTCCAGACATCATCCTATGTTTAGTTATAAAGAAAAAAAAAAAAGAAAAAAAGGAGGGATTTGCTCATCTGCAAGCACTGGGAAGCTACTCAGGTTCCTCAACTCCCACCTGAGCTAGGACATTGCATATATGTAGGTCCATGATGACCCTGCTCTCTAACTCCTGCAACATGAGCTGCGGCCACCAGGCACCGCAGCTGTATGTTTTGACATCCATGGTGAAAATGAGCAGAAAATCTGACTGTTCCATATCAAGAAGTATTTTTACTAGTGCTAATGCGCCTTAAATACCTTGTTCCACAGATGAGTGGCCTGGCACCTGCTGCATGAGAAATAGCCAATTACTGCTCAGTGTCTCTAATTTTCTGATTCAATTAGCATGCTTCAGAGCTTTCCAGTTTAATTGCAAACTACTTCACAGTTAGCTCTCTGATTAATCATTGCCCATCTGCAAGCCATCGCAAAACTTGGTGGAACAAATCTGTGTACTTTGGAATGCTGGGAGCTTAGCAAATCAAACTTGTTTTGGTATATAAAGCTTTAATTTTGTTTGCCCTTTTCAGCTGCACTTGTAAGAAGCTCTGTACTGATTAAACAGGAAGTCCAGACAATAATATGCTACATTATGCATATAATTACTGTAAATACAGGCGAGACTGTAGAAACATCGCTTAAGGTTAGGTGCTAACACGTATGGAGTAGGGGGTCAAGAAAACACATTCGGAATCAATTTCTCACCCATTTTGACAGAAGGGAGGAATTAGAGGGAGGGGGGAAGAGGAGTGTGATGGTGATGCGCCTCCAGCACCCGTGACTCCGGAGGAATTTCACCACGTCCCTGTACAATCACCGCTTACTGCTCCTGATTTCCTTCTTGCAGGGAGCTGCTAACTTTCCAAAACTTAAAAAGTTCAAAACCCTGTATTCTGCTGATTAAATACCGTATGCATACTCTTATTTTTGGCACAAAGCACAAACACTGACTGTTGGGTAGGATCATGAGACTCCCCAGCTGTCATGGAGCTGCTGCTTTTTCCACATTTTATTGTCATATCCACTGAACTGACACAGCTTCCCTGTTTTAGAACTATCTCATTCAGGTGCACACAAACTACCTGTCTGGAAGACCTGATTACAAATATAACAGCGTATCACACAGCAGGAAAGTGCACTCAGAATTAACTGTTTTGCGCATGCGAAATTAAAGCCTACAGATTTGAAAACTCAGCTAAGAACTCCCTGCCAGATTTCGGCACGCACTGAAAGGGGCGCATACGGCTGAGGCATCAGTCCCGCAGGACGCCATAACATCCCTGATTTGAGTTGAATTCAATAAAATGCAATGGTGCCCGGCGCCCTGTGGCATCACTGAACTGGGGCCATGGTGAACATTTCGTTTCCAAACCCCATTGCGTAAGAACACCAAACAGGTCGCTGCAGAGCTTTATAATGCATTTACAATCTCCCCAACACCATTTTCATAGAATCATAGAATTATAGAATGGTTTGGGTTGGAAGGGACCTTAAAGACCACCCCATCCCACCCCCTGCCCTGAGCAGGGACACCTCCCAGCAGACCAGGTTGCTCCAAGCCCCGTCCACAGAATCACACAATCACAGAATGCTGTGGGGTTGGAAGGGATCTCTAGAGATCATCCAGTCCAACCCCCTGCCAGAGCAGGTCCACCCAGAGCAGGTTGCACCTAAACGGGTCCAGGCGGGTTTTGAATGTCTCCAGAGATGCAGACTCCACCATCTCTCTGCCACCCTCACAGGAAAGAAGTTCCTCCTCATGTTTAGATGGAACTTCCTATGTTCTGGTTTGTGCCTGTTCCCTCTTGTCCTATCACCGGGCACCACTGAAAAAAGACTGGCCCCATCCTCCTGACACCCACCCTTTAAGTATTTATAGGTGTCAATCAGATCCCCCCTCAGTCTTCTCTTCTCCAGACGAAAAAGACTCAAGTCCCTCAGCCTCTCCTCATAAGGGAGATGCTCCAGGCCTCTCATCATCTTTGTAGCCCTCTGCTGTACCTTCTCCAGCAGCTCCCTGTCCTTCTGGAGCTGTGGAGCCCAGAACTGGTCCCAGTGCTCCAGATGTGGCCTCACCAGGGCAGAGCAGAGGGGGAGGATGACCTCCCAGAGGTGGACCTGCTGGCCATGCTCTTCCTGATGCACCCCAGGATGCCAACCTGGCCTTGAATCCCTCCAGGGATGGGGCAGCCACAGCTTCTCTGGGCAACCTGGGCCAGGCTCTCACCACCCTCACAGCAAAGAAGTTCTTCCCCACATCTCATCTCCATCTCCCCTCTTTCACTGTCAAACCCTTCCCCCTCCTCCTATGGCTCCCCTCCCTCATCAAGAGTCCCCCCACAGCTTTCCTTCTCTTCTCCAGGCTGAACCCCCCCAACTCTCTCAGCCTGTCCTCACAGCAGAGGGACTCCAGCCCTCCCAGCATCTCCGTGGCCTCCTCTGGCCCCACTCCAACAGGTCCATGTCCTTCCTGTGCTGAGGACTCCAAAACTGGACACAGGACTTCAGGTGGGGTCTCCCCGGAGCAGAGGGGCAGAATCCCCCCCCGCCCTTGCCCTGCTGGTCACGTTGCTGGAGATGCAGCCCAGGATGTGTGGGGCTTTCTGGGCTACCAGGCGAGGTATGTGTGTGTCACCTTCCAAGAACAACCTACACAAATTCTTCACCACGAACGGCACAGACATTGCAAACACCAGGCAAAAAGCCTTCGCTGCTGTGACACACCAGCTCCCGTTCAACAAGTTGTGTGTGTGTGGACATACGTGGAGTACACTTGAGCAGAGGGATGTTTTTCTGCAGTATATACATATCACATTGCAGATTCAGGATGCTTATTTCAAATCACGCTGAGGAACATGCTTCTACTCAGGGAAAAAAAAGCCAAGTATCGCTCGACTGTGGAAAACAAAAAAGTTTTAGGAGTTCCACATGAGATTTTTTAGGGTTTTTTTTTTTTTGTGTGTTTTTGAAATCACTGCAGCCTGTATTATCTCTGTAACTGAACCACGAGGTTATCCAAACAACCTCTTCTATTATGACCAGTTTTGCATACGATCGCAGAATTCAGAAAACAAAGGCAAAAAATTGTGATGTGTTTATCATTTCCCAGAGATTATCTCCTAATGCCGTAGGGCATTGCTTAAAAGTTTTAGCCCCACAATGCCCACTAAAGTCAATGCAAGTTATGCAGCTAAAGCCCCCATAATTTACTCTATTTTAGGAGTTATATCCCCAGCTTGGCGCGTGGGAACCCGTGTGTAGGGCTCTGTGGCCAGGCCACCCTGTCACTCCGGGATGCAGGACTGTCTCATTCCCATCACCTCCCCTGACAGCTCACTCCTGTTCAAACCCAGGTCACAACTGCCTTCCCGGGGTGAGCTGGTTTCCCACTCTTTGTTCTGAGTAAGAAGAAGCCAAAGTGATATCATAAGTCTGTTATAATGATGTTATAAGCTCAATGTCTCCAGCTTAGCTGTAGAAAAAAATCCCCTGGCACATAAACTTGAGCAGCATCATCTCATGGACCATCTTGTGTGGAAGCTGGTTGCCCAGGGAAGTTATGGATGCCCCATCCCTGGAGGGGTTCAAGGCCAGGCTGGATGGGGCTTTGAGCAACCTGCTCTAGTGGAGGTGTCCCTGCCCATGGCAGGGGGGTCGGAACTAGATGATCTTTAAGGTCCCTTCCAACTCTAACCGTTCTATGATTCTATGATTCTAAGCTGAGCAAAATACAGGGGTTTGGAGAAGCCAAGGGACCTGGCTGTAATTCGGGTCCCCCCGGGCTGTGTGAATTACAGTCGATTCTGGGAGATTTGCTGGGGTGTCAAACCCCATCCTGCAGACCCCCAGCTCTGATGCTCAGCCCCTGCATCTGTTACGAACATCTCCCAGCGTAAATATTGGGGTTGCTTGCTCTGAAACATGCCACGATCATCTTAAAAAAGTAATATTTACTTCCCTTTTGGAACCACAGCATTAAAATAACCCCAAAACTATTACAAAACCCACATTGTTTTCACTTCACAGAAGAGGATTATGAAAATAGCTGTAGCTGTTCCACAGCTCCTCACCTAGGGGTGAGGAGCTTGCGTTGGGTGCCGGAGTTGGCACACAACACTGTTTTCAACAGCAAACATCTCAACAACCTGCAAAACAGTGCATGCCTGGGGAAAACAAACCCCATGCTGGCATCATTTATGGGGAAAAAAGATCTTTCTCTCTGTGTTTGTAGGGTCCTGCTACAAGTCGCATCACCTCAAGGTTCCACATCCACCCATGAACCAGCTACCAGACCTTCAAAGTACTTTCTTTTCCTTCCTACTTCATTTGTGAAGGTCACTTGCGACTACCAAGATATTTTATTTTCCTTTGTTATGGCTCTTTTAAACATTTCCTATGGTACCATGTTTCTTTTTTTTTTTAAAATACAAGTCCTACATTTTATAAAAATTGGTTTTTTCATGCAGGTTTTGGAAAAAATATGAAGCTTTGTTGGATTTCTTGGTTGGTTCAGTTTGTTCTCTTCAGGAAACATCCTAAAGCTCAAACTTTTACATTTTTCTCTGCACTGAACTGAAAAGGGTCAGAAAACCTGCAAAAACAAGTGTGTGGGGGGAACACACTACTGCTTTTACTTCCTTTTAAAATATTTTTATTTTCCCCATGAAAAAAAGATGAAATTTAAAGTACCAGGAGTGGAGGAGGTCTCATGTCCCTTTTTAACTACCCCTGCCTGCACATATTCAGTCTCTGCTTCTCATAGGGAAGAAAGGCAAGACATTATTTTTCATTAGTTATTTTAACGTTAAAAAGTTTCAAGCTATAAGGAAGAGTGATTTTTACAAGTTAAGGGAATTTTAAAATTAAAAAAAAAGTTAAAAAATTTAAAATTAAGATTTTATCTTCCCTTACTTCTTCATCTTTAGGAAACATTCCTCCTCTTTCTAATGGGTCTTTTAACAACGACAGAATAGAGACACGCATCTAGGGCTGCTGGGGTGAAGAACTAGAAAATAAGGAAACTGTGAAAAAGACCTGAAAAAAAGTGAAATCCATTCCGGTCAAGGTGAAATCACCCCAAGGTGATGCCACGCAGCGGCGCGGGGTCCCATGCCGCGGCAGGGATGCCACCAGCAGCGCAGGCATCCTCCGTCCTAAATACGCGGCTGGAGCAATTTGGAGGATGTTAATTATTCGGAAGCTACGTGACTTGAAGAGTAACTACAGAGGTACCTTGCCAACAACAAGAACTCCTATTAGCAAGTTTTTTTCTGAGAAATTTTAGACTTCATTAGTAGTTATTCCCAAAAGGTGCCAGTCCATGGAGACTCCGGCGGGATGAAGTAACCTGCCTGTTGTCAGACATCTGTAGTTAAAGCGAGGCACCAATTACTGATCCTGCCTCTACCAGGTTTCTGCTGAGCTTGGCATAGGATGTATTTTTTTATACTTTGGCCCAAGCAGAGGAATGCAACTTGGTCCGCTTTTGTTCCTTGCCAGGTAGGAGCAAAGTAACCAATTAGGGAAAAAAATAAATAAAATCGGAAAATGTCCACAGATGAGTTCATAATAATAAAATACAAACACAACCTCTCTTTCCCATACTATCACGGGCACTGAGTTATCATCGCTGTGTTGGTCTATACACTTGTTAAATATTTATACAGCTCAGGTGAAAATGTATTTCACTCAGCAGCTTGCATACCGCAGTACCCGCTCTGAGCGACCGGTCCCCAGCACGGAGGGAAGCAGAGGCTCAGAGCGTTTTCAAAGCAGGAACCAAAAGCCAACTCTTTGCTCAAGTGTTTCATTTAACTGTTAATAATAAAAAAAAATAATATATAAATTAGTACTCCAGCCAGTTAACGCTTTGCTTCTACCTGTGGTAAACTCATCCAGCCCCTGGATGGGAACGCAGGCTATATTCTGCAGAGGAGAACGGATTTATTGCACTGGGTATCACGGAGAGCCGCGATTCCCCTGTGCAAGGAGATTCCTCTCTTAAAAAGAGCAGAATTGTGCTAGGTAGGCAAAATCATAACACATATGCAACAAGGGGAAGAATAAGGAGGGCAGAAAACGGGCAGGATAGTCTGGGTCCAGGACATTCATGCAGGTTCAGGGTACTCACTTGTAGTTTCCTGCCCAAAACGCGGAATAAATATAAAAAAAAAATCACCCTTCATTTGTCCAGAACTGGGACAATATTGAATATACTTGGTTATGCATTTGTATATAATATTTTTCTATACTTTTCTTCATTTTAGTAGCCACAGAGCCATTAAACTTATTTTAAACCGTTACTTCAAACCAACCCTTTCGCATTAATATCAACATAAACTCAATATATTAAAATAAGCTTGAAAATCAGCTGTTGTGTGCTTCCCAGAGGTGGTTTAATACATCCATCCATATATGTATATAGAAGCTTATGAATATCCTGCTGCTTTGAAAATGACCCGCTATGTTATTTCACCACAATTTGCATTGTTATAATAGGTTATTGACTGATTTTAGGTTTAAGGGACTAAGGTAGTATTCGGTAATGACTCTGAGCTACAAGTTTATTGCAAGTGCCCAAGGTTCATTCACCCCAAGCAATTCAGTCAATAACCAATTTTTATACTTCTATCTCCTTCAAAATTCCAAACTAATAATCTCTGCCTTTTTTTTTTTTTTAATTATTTCAGTATCAGACTAACATTTCCCATGGAAATCAATATGGGTGAGATCCATTAGCCAAAAATCTGCAGCACTGCAATGCAAACATATTAAAAATATTGATCTTGCAGGCTACTGATGTTTTGATTGACTTTAATGTTTGTAAGCAGCAATAACAGAATTTCAATGACTGAAACAAACTTTTGATTAAAATTATAGATTTTAAATTTTTTTTTTCTATTTTACTGTTTCAAAGGGTATCGCATCGTTTACTTGTTTGCCGTAAATGATCATAGTAGTAAATACTTACTCAGTTTCTCATTTGTAAGTATTAAGGTCTGCCACAGGTTATACATCTTCAAATATACTTTCCATCACTGTTGATGTCTCAGTTCCACTACATCAGAGGTGTAACACCAGCTCGGGCAGGACCAGACCTATTTTTGCTGCATTTTTCCCTTCTGGATCCCTGCATTTCTTGTGTTCCCATTAGAATCAGAATCAGAATCAGAATCAGAATCGTAGTGGTTGGAAGGGACCTCAGAGATCATCGAGTCCAACCAACAGTAAAAAAAAAAAAACAAAAAAACAAAAAAACAAAAAAACACACACCACAAACAAAACCACCACCCACCACCTGAACACACAACAACAACAACCAAACCAAAAACCATCACCCACCCACACAGCACCCCACCACAAACCAGTAATCTTGGACACTAGAGCATGCCCTGAAGAACCATGTCTACACGTTTCTTAAATACCTCCAGGGATGGTGACTCCACCACCTCCCTGGGCAGCCCATTCCAATGCCTGATAACCCTTTCAGTAAAGAAATGTTTCCTAATATCCAACCTGAACTTCCCCTGGCGCAACTTGAAGCCATTACCCCTTGTCCTATCATCTGTGACTTGAGAGAAGAGACCGACCCCCGTCTCTCTACAGCCTCCTTTCAGGTACTTGTACAGAACAATAAGGTCTCCCCTCAGTCTCCTCTTCCCCAGACTGAACAACCCCAGCTCCCTCAGCCTCTCCTCGTAAGACTTGTGCTCCAGACCCCTCACCAGCTTCGTTGCCCTTCTCTGGACCCGCTCCAGCACCTCAATGTCCCTCTTGTGGTAGGGGGCCCAAAACTGGACACAGTAAAACTTACCAGCAGCAGGAATTTGACCTCACTGTTCTTTTCTTTTATCACCTTCCAATAAACTTCAACTGATGTTTTCACAGGAGCTGGCCAAGATTGTGCTAAAGCCATCCTCCTAACGTGGTTCCTCCTTCCAAAATAAACATCACAGCTTAAATAAGGAGATCTTTTACACTCTGGATCTTTCTGCCTTGAGTTCGTTGCCATAAAATCTGAATGTCCCACCACCACGATCACATTTGCTACCACAAGACAGCAGTGGCATCCCTGCTTTAGGGATGGGGAAGCAAAGCATGGAGAAATTAGGGGGTGCCTTCAGACAACCTAGCTCCCACATAGGTCCTGAAAGCCATGACGTGGTACCTCCAAAGGGTGAGAAGGTCTGTCACCAGGAGATGGCAGCCCTGATGGATGAGTGTAGGCTGTCCAAATGGTTGTTTGCTGTGGGTGACGCATGGTTGTTGTTGGCTCTTGTGAGCTTTGAGCTAGAGCAAGACCTCTCCTTGCCTTGGGGTGTGGAAAAGCAGGGGAAGCTACATATGCCTTCTCAGAAAATAGAAACATGAGGAAACACCAGAGAGGGCTCCACGTGACCTCTGTCCCCAGGAGACTGTGTTGGCATATGGGACCTGCTGCACCACCTAGACCTCTCCATTGCACCACACTCATACGGACAGAGTCTTTATATAGACCTACGTATAAAGAAGCACCTGACAGCGAAACTATAGCTCTATCATTCTGACACCCAGCAGAGGTATATGCCACCTGAGGCCCCTTCCAGGCTTGCATTTCCATGATTCAATATTATAACAGCTTAAGATACATCCCCTTGGTCCGACTGGATTTCCTCCTGACCTTTCTCATTCAAGAAGATTTGTTTTCTTTGTGCTTTTTTCATTATAGCCAGGATACACCTGAGATGACAGCAATGGGCAGACAGCTTTAGGGAGAAAAAAAAAGTCCACACAAATGGAGCACTTGAATGGATAAGCTATTTTTTTTTTTTTTTAAAAATCATAATTCTCTTCCTGCTGACATCCACCTCACCAGCTCCACAGCCCAATCTGGCACATACGGCCAAGCAGGGAAAAATTATCCAGAGCAGGAATAACCAAGGGATGAGCCATGCTGAGATGCCTGGACCACGCAACTAAACGAGAGAGATGTGGTAGCTGTGCAGCATTTCATACAATCATAGAATCATAGAATGGTCGAGGTTGGAAGGGACCTTTCAGACCATCACGTCCAACCGTCAACCCAACACTGACAAAAACCATCATCAAATCATGTCCTGGGCACCACGTCTGCCTGGTTTTTAAATACCTCCAGGGATGGTGACTCCACCACTGCCCTGGGAAGCCTCTTCCAATGCTTGACAACCCTTCCCGGGAAGAAATTGTTCCCAAGCTCCATTCTAAGCCTTCCCTGGTGCAACTTGAGGCCGTTTCCTCTTGTCCCATTGTCTGTGACTTGGGAGAAGAGACCGACCCCCCCTGGCTACACCCTCCTTTCAGGGAGTTGGAGAGAGCGAGAAGGTCTTCCCTCAGCCTTCTTTTCTCCAGGCTGAACACCCCCAGCTCCCTCAGCCTCTCCTCACAAGACTTGTGCTCCAGACCCCTCACCAGCTCCGTTGCCCTTCTCTGGACACGCTCCAGCACCACAATATCTTTTTTGTGGTAAGGGGCCCAAAACTGGACATAGCCCTTGAGGTGGGACCTCACCAGTGCCCAGGACAGGGGGACGATCACCTCCCGAGTCCTGCTCACCACATTGCTCCTGACACAGACCAGGATGCTGTTGGCCTTCTTGGCCACCTGGGCACACTGCTGGCTCATGTTCAGCTGGGTGTGACCAACACACCCGGGATGATTTAACATAACATCCATTGTTGAGGTACAGTTCCAGGTCCAAAATCCTCTTACAAAGGCACTACACACATAGAGCTGGGCTAATACTACCTCTGTGCACCGCACACACTCTTAAGTTTTCCAGTGGAGTGTAACACCCAAAAGTGCCACCAACAACCCCACACCCCTCTGGAAGAACCCTGGGGATCAGGCCCACAGATCCAGACCCCTCCTCCTACCTCTCCCACCCAGATGCACCCTATTGAGTGCTGACCCCATGTCTCTAGTTTTGCTGTCCCAGTGGAGCTCTGCAGTCTCGTTGAGCCTTGATGTTTGTTACTATTGATCTCCCACTTCGAGATGTTCAAATAGAGCATGCAGATGAGCTCTGTCAAGAAGACAAAGAGAACTTCATCTCTGTTGTGTATCTAAATGGCCTGATCGAACCGAAGGACCTCTTCTCCCACTGTGGGACATTAGGGAAAGTGCTCCATGTTTGTTGTCAAACACCTACAGCAGGCAGCACTTTTGCCTGTGGGTGTACCCAGGGGATCCCAAGGGATCTTGGGAGCTACCAGGAAACAAAACCACCTCTAAATAAAGAAAGTTTTGGACAAAGGGCAGACAATTTCACAAACCAGGCAGAGATCCCTCCTGTAGACAAGGTGCTGGAGGGTGGAGAAGTTCTGCATTGACTATGACCATGACCACAACCATGACCATGACAATAGCCATGGCCATGACCATGACTAAAGACTATTCAACTTTGAGTCTTCAACCACCTTTAAATTAAAAAAACCCAAACTGCAAAGACCAATAAACCAAGAACAGTGGAAAGTTATGAATCTAACTACAAAAATAAATGAAACTGGTGACTATCACAGGGATTGGTAACATCGCAAATGGTATTTATTCTTCTGCATCTGCACTGTAAACAACTGAGCATCAATTTATAATCCTAGAAATTGAAATACCTTGTTCTCCAAATGCTCGCGGAACAGGCAGTCTCAGTACCAGCTTTTTTTTGTACCCTGACAATATGTCTATACGCGCTCTGAAAACTGCTCCAGGCTGGGGAGCATATTTCAGAGCTCCAGCACACCAGCTCCCCGCTGATTTTGCTGCAGGGGTTCGAAGCGCTTCTGCTCTCTGCTGCTTCTCCTGCCCCTCTGCTGGAACGACGGCCCCCGAGGCAGAATGAGCAGAAGTGAATGTACCCAGCACATTAGCACAAATGCACTTTTTTTTTTTCAGTTTAAGGTTGAAGTAACGTGTGTATCCCCCCTAAGAGGTAAAGAGGAGGTGGTCAGCAAAGGGACAGGCAGAGGTTGAGGCAGTTAAATAGTCAACAGTCAATCTCCATATCCACTCATGGCCAACGAGTTGTGAAGGCAGGCACTTGCCCATTGAAACACACGATTTTCATATTTCATTCATAGTTTTGCCAACACCAGACAGGAGCAACCCTGGCTTTGTGGTGGGCTGACCGCTGGAGACCGAGGTGAAAAGCTCCACATCTCAGTAGCCAGGCTCCCAGCCCCTGCTTCTTAATTCCAACTATTGCCTGGGACAGAGTACAAAATATTCACACCACTCACTTATTTGCATATTCATCTTGTCTATCACAACAAAGAGACAAATTTAGAGTGATTTTTGTAAGATTTGTCTTCAGCGTCTAGCTGCATAACGTAATTGCTAGGGAGTTACTATTTGCATGAAACAGCCTATTATCCAGCATTATCTGGTGAAGGAGACTGCCCTCACTCCGTAACGCAGACGTGCAGGATGCTGTCCCTCTCCTCGTTGCCCATCCAAGTTCAGGACTCCCATGGCAGACCTGGGCGAGGAGAAGACCGGCATGCTGACCCTTGCTTGTGGTGTCCACCTCAACCGAGCACTCTGAGCTCAAACCTCCATCTCCAGCTTGCCTAATGCACTTCTGCCTCCAATTAGGATGACTTAAAAAACAAGAGATTAAAAAATAATTTGCGGGTTCTTGTTTCTGAACCTTGACAGTGTTAGCTGAAAAATTTCCAAGCTTTTTTTCCACACAGCTAGACGGGCAAGAAATTTATATTAAAAAGTGCAAGACAGCAATCGATCACTTCGCTGCAGCACCTGTAAATGAATTTCAGACCGCCACCAACGCCCTATAAAAACCATAAATGTGAAGGAAATAGTCATTAGCATCTGGTATTTGCAACACTGTACATGGTGGAAAGCACTTCACTGCTGGTGTGACAATCCGCTGATGTCCTCAGATGACCCTACCATCTTTGTATGCAAACAATAGCTACTACTATCAGTACCTAATACCATCCTCCCTGATCTTGAAAGTGAGTTAGAGCAAGAGGTATAACAATAAGGTATAACATTTAGAAAATGTAACGTATCTGGAATTTGCAAGCAGGGATCTACCAAGCCATGGCAAGTGCCTCTCCTAACACATTAGTGACATCGATGGTGGACCCACTCCTCTTCCCACCAGACCCTATAATGCCAACTCAATGCCATTTGGCTGTGCCAAATGAGTTTTAACCCTCTCGCCACTGAACTTCATGTGAAAAGACCTCTAAGTAGGAGTGTTTTAAAGGTCTGTGACTTGCCTTTAAATATTCTGCAGCTCCATAGCAGAGCAGGAACCGTGCACAGGTCTCCTGCAGCCAGCCAGCCTGCATGCAATCAGCCTTCCAATCAGGGTGTTAAACCCCTTAAATCAGTCTGTTTTTTTACCTCGGGTTTATTAAAGTGCCTTTAACATTTTTTGCTTTTAATGTAAGAGATTGAGGTCTGCTCCTGGGTAAGAGCCAAACTCAAAGGAATCCAAACTGTTGCTCTCCTGGCTCGAGTCACCGAGTGCGAAGTTTGTACTCCGCTACCGAGGCCAATTACTCAGGACACCCCAAAAAAGCAAAAGACCTCTGTCTTCTGTGTGTGCTGAAGGTGTGCTGAAGACCTCTGTGACCACACAATTTAGATGAAGCTTCAGCAAAGGAGTGGAGAGGGCGTTGGGGTGAGTCTCAGGGGATTTAACGGCCAAACCCAACAATTGGGCACCTCCTACGGAAGTGCTCAGGATCCTCTCATGTCCCAGTGACACCAACAGTGGTGGAAACTGTGGTTGCTCAGAAGTTTCTGGACTGATGCATTAAATCTTATGTGGCTGACTAAAGGATGCACATTTTGAATTAGCAAAGGAACCATACACAAACCCTACAAGGCCAAAAAGCTTACTCTTATTTAATCTTAAAATAAAAGAAAACGGAAAAGGACTCCCTTCCCACGTGAATTAAAATGTCACTGTGTGCACTGAGGATTGCACCAGTCTACAATGCAAGGAAGCAGTTATAGGTTCAGAAATTCTTAGATGATCTGCAGGCTTCCGGGATTTTTTTTTCTTTTACAGTTATTTATGTTGGGCTTTCATGGCAAGACTCAAAGACTGAAATAGGAAAAGAACTTACAACATAAAATCATAACATAAAAAAAAGGTTATGACACAAACACAATAAAAAAAACCCCAAACAACTTTTTGGCACTAAAGCATATGCTCTGCCCCCTGCAGCTAAAAGTCACATACTGAGAGTGCATGTTCTGTCAAGAATTACTATTTTCAAGCATGGCTGGTGATTTTGGACAGTAGCACTTAAGAAACCTTCAATCTGGCAGTTTTCTCACTGCACATTTACTAAAGCATCCCCACTGTCCAAACTCCCAGGAGTTTGGGGATCTGACCTCGTGGAAGGGAAAAAAAAAAAACAACAAAATAAAAGGTTCCTGGGGTAGTGTTTTGATCCGGTCTGTACATTTTTTTTTTTCCCCAGCCACATCATTATTCCAATCCATTCTCTGGAAAACGTTGCAAATGCAAGAGCACTTTGCTCCTTTCTTTCCTGGGAACAGAGTGGAAACGAAGCTGGCCCCAGCCCACACAATTGCTGTTAAAGGTAGTGGTGTTCTCAGCAACGGGTTATTTACAAGCTGTAAGATCAGGAACAAACTGATCAGCACAATTTATTTCACTAATTTCACTTACTGCAAACTGCCTGCCTGAAGATGTTCTGGAATTAACACGAATAAAAGGCAGACTTCACTTTTTACTCTTCCGCCTTTTACTGTGCTGTACAAAGGGTTCATTTATTTATGATAAATTACATTAGCTACATGCAACACCCTTTCTTTTTTTTTTTTTTTTTTTTCTCTCTGGTTAGCAAATTCACGAAGCAACCCAGATTTCCATCTGTTTGCTGCACGTATGTATTCAATGGATTCTCAAACGGATTGTTCACACACACTTTGCTAAGGCTTGTTTGCTATTCCCTGCCTGTGATTGACCACCTCAGCAATGTGATATATTTGTTTTACTCCCTGGCTGGGGACGTCGAGGGCATCAAAACCAATGACAAGGGATAGTATCTCCCTGGTTAACACTTCCTAACAGACATTCTATTGTGTGTCAGCCTGGGGAGGACACTGTTATCAATAACTGTCAGTCCTCTGTATCTTGCTAAAACCAATAGATAATGTCACCCAACGCACCCGGCCAGAAATCAAAACTCAAACTTCCCTCTATGTATTATCTTTGCAAATATTAAAAAAGAAAAAATAATTTCCATTTTACATTGCTTGAACAGCTTTGCCTCATTGTATTGTACGGTGTTTATTATATCTTAAAAATAACCAAAAAACCAGGAAGGGTATTTTCAAAATTATGAAAACAGTTTAAAAACTATCAGCCTGGGAATCTCTGTGCCATCAGGATTTTCAGTCCTTTAGCTTTTACTTTTCCTCTGCCTATTCCTACACTCGTGGGCAAGGAGGTGTGACAGAGATGTCCCAAGGTCCACGCCCTGGCCTGCACCAAGACCTGCTGCACCGACGTCATTTCTGGCAAACTTCTGTCCAACCTGTCCTTAACCAGCTCCTCCAGGGATGGACAACCTGCAGGCAGTGTCCTCCACCCATATCCTTAGAAACCTTCCCTTAGGGTCTAATCCAAACTTCTGCTGCGAATTCATTTAATCCCTTTCTGTACTATTTACCCGGTGCACGGAGAACAGACGGTTCCTTTCTTCTTCGCAACAGCCTTTCACACACCCGATGATTTCCACCATGTTCTTTCTTTCAGACCTCTTTTTTTAGGTTCAGCCTTCTCAGTTTTCTTTTTTTTTTCACCCTTTCACCCAAGGCCACGCTTTCGTAGACTTCTCATCACTTTTGTCGCTTTCCTTTGGAGGTTCTCCGGTTCTTTCTCCTCTTCCATGGGCTGTGCTGCCCACCGGCATACGTAGTCTCCCAGATGACTGGAAGAAAGGCTGCCCTTCAAAGAGGGACTGGAGTCATGGCACCAGCAGCGCCTTCCCTTGTTTCTGAGTTTAGCCAGAAACCGAAAAAACAAAAAAGGTCTTTAATTTCCTTTCTGAGTAACCATAGAGTTACCTAATTCGTTAACTCTGCCAAACTCGGGTGCTTGCGCCATGTGCTCTAGAAATTAAGTTAACGACCAAGCAAGGGGCCCCAAGGTTTCTTTCTGGAAGGCAAAGACATCACTCTAATTCTGCTGCGTTATTGCTATTCGCTGCCTCATACTACCCTAAGCAATTAGCCCAACCCAATCAGTCCCCAGATGATAATTCTGGAGGAAAGCAGATACTCACGTGGCAAAGAAACTTTGCACACAACCTCCCTGTAACTGGAACGCGCTGCGGAAATAAGGAGGCACGAAGACATCCGGTCCTAAATGCAGAGACTGATGGGTTTTGCAGACCTGTCTCAGAAGTCCTTTCTTGGACCAGAAGAGAGAACCTGATCCCACTTCGTGTTCGTGGAGGAAAAGACATAGCAAAATAGCCATTTGCTCCAGAGTAACGATGTCCAGCTTTGCTAGCGATGAAGCTTTCTATCAGTTCAGGAAATGCAACCGATGCCATGGTGACACACACAACAAATACGTGAAATTAGTTTTCTCCTCTACCATGATCCAAAGCAAGGAGACAGGGATGGTTAGAGTAGGTCGGAAAAAGTGTTACGTGGCAGCTATACAGGCAAAATGTGAAACCTTAGAAAACATGATTTGCCACCAAGAGGTGAGGTCATCTTTGTGCCTGCAGAACCTCCCTGGCAAGCCTCCCGTGGGAAATGCAGTGGCATTCTGTGAAGGGCCACCACAACACGAGGTGGCCTGTCCAAAAGGTTTGCAAGAAACCCAAAGGGGTCATGGTCAACCTCAGTTTCTTTATACATGTGTCTTTCTTGCAGAAAACCATGGAGCCTGAGATGAAGAACGACTCACTAACGTGTTCAGAAGCTCATGAGCTCCTTCTCATCCATGTCCAAACCTTGAGCGTACGCTCACCACCACACTTGGAGCAAGCAAAGTGAGTTAGCCACCTCTCTGATGCCCAAAAGCCAGCAGTCTGCTCAATTTCCTCTCAACACACCTTGCCATGGACACATATGTGTATGGTAAACCTCACAGCTATTGCCTGCGAGAAACGGAAACCAACTCCTCCCTTCTACATGACCACAACGGGTCACGTGTCAGAGAGATTTTTGTGTGCGCGTGTGTTATTATTTTTTGTGTAAGCAGTGTTTTCTTTAGTATTATTGCTTTACTATAGTTATTATGGCTTTGTTAATCTTAGTTAATAAAACAAGCATCTGAATTAAGCGAGGAGTCACCTATTTCCCTGCTGTACCCACAATCCTGATGATCTACCAGCTATCCCAGCACACACCGGGAATTTTGGTGGGAAGCACCTGGGCAGGAGGCACCGAAGGTCCTGAGAGCTGGTGGTCCAGCTCCATGATGCACCCTGAGATACCGTGGAGCACAGCGGCAGCACGAGGCTGGTCCAACACCCACACTGATGCTGAAGTTCATAACGATAATTCATTATGGGTGCTTCTCTGAGCAGGCCGTTGGAGAAGAACAATGCAGATCAGAGTCACTGCTGACAAAAACAGTGGGACACAGAAGGAGTACAATAAGTGTACTCTAGATCTAGAGTGGAAAATCCAGAAAGAGGCAACTTGCTACCTCCAAGAAGCAAGTATACAGGAGTAGCAAGTATATAAGAAGAGGAGTAGATCAAGGCTTCCTTGAAAAAACATCATGGATCAGCAACGGGTCAGGAAAATATAAAATACACCTGAAGTCCATTGGCTTAGAAGCCTCCTAAAAGTTTTGAAGTTCATGGAAATGCAAATTTCATAGAGGAAGTCTACGAACTAAAGCACATGGGGAATTAGGATACACAGTCCTGCAGAGCGTCTTTTTTTTTTGTGTTTCAGCTTTTTGGTTCTTGCCTAATACATACAAGCAAAATCTGAAAATAAAACTCATCCCACTTCTCGCACCTCAAGACGGGTATCTCATACAGACACGGTGCATCTGCCAAAGAACTTACAAAACTTTCTGGAAGATGCTCCTCATAGAGGAGGGGAACATGTAGGGTTTATTATGAGTGAACGATTAGAACAAAATTAATCCGAACAAATTAAAAAAAATAACGTTATCTGCGACCATAGCAGTCCAACTCACACTAGGTCTCCCCTTCTGAAGGTAAGAGGAGTTTGAGATGAGTCAGCGTCACAAGGGGGGCAACGCGGCCCGAAACCGATAAACTCATGCCCTTTGCTCGTTGCCCATTTTTAATTTTTTAAGCAAGAAATCAGTGAGCGCAGATAAAGCGCAGAGGGCTGTAATCCCCCGGAGTGATCTTGTCACAACATGTGTTACCGCAGTCCTACACTTTTACCTCTGCACTTTGTTGTATGTAGCAGAGCAACATAATTAACCACTGGTAGGTAGTGTTTACGTTAGTTCTCAAAAGGTTAAGAAGCTGATTATAGCTAAAATCAGCTTTGCCTGGGGCTTCAGAGGCTCTGTGTAATCAAATTAGACAAGCAGGGCACAGTGTCACCTAACACAAACCAGTGGCACTTTCCTCTCTGTTTTGACCTTTTTTCATTAGATGAGCAAGCCAGGTTTTAGCTTATTCCAAACATTTTGAACAGATTAGTTCCCCATAAACTCTGAGTGATAAGCCAGGCGTCCGTCCACATCATTTTCTTGAGGGACTTGGTGAGCCTGCACTCAAGAGGTTCTTCAGGAATAGCCTCAACTTTGCTTTCCCCTGAAATAACCTCAATTTAATTTTTTTTTTTTCTCTTTTTCTTTTTTTTTTTGGGGGGGGGGGGGAGGGCGGTAGGGGGTGTGGAGAAAGTTTCAAAAAGGTGAATGGCAATGAAGTGTCTTTAGCTGCTGTCTTTCTCTCGGGCGCCTCATGGTTTTGATCCTGGAGCTGGCAGAGCGGTCCCCGAAACCCAACAGCAAACAGATAACTTCATAAACACGGCGGGGGAAAAAATAAAAAATAAAACAAAACAAAAAACCACAACAAACCACACGCATTAGCATTTCTGAGAGACCACAGGGAAACCCGCCCTTTGAAGCCGAGCAAGGTGAACGGCATAATGGAGGTGTTTAAGGAGGTTTTAATAACGTAGAGAGAGGAGCGAGCCAGCCCCACATCAGAAGAACCCCCAACCAAATTTAAATGCAGGGCGGCAGCAGCGGTGGCTTCCATGATCTCGGTACCTTTGAACACCAAGGGAACAAAAGATTGAGCAGGTGAAGAATATACAAAGAAAAGCAACAGCAAATTTAGATGAAAAACCCTGCAAGTTGAGGAAGGCGCTGTGCCCTCCTGAATTTTCTGCGCTAATGGGAAAAAACAACAGCTAACTACATTTGCTGAATCTTTACATATTTGACCCCTTAACTCCAAGTCCAGCCTGCGCACGTCCTGCGGCTAACTTAGGTCGTGAAAACGGGCAAGCGCACGAAACAATAGCTTCTGCAGATGATTTGTGTCTATTTATTTACAGCCAATAAAATCAAAACTTGTTATTTTAATTGATTAAGTCATAAATAAAGAGTTACAGAAGTCAAGTCCCCCTGCTTGCACAGCCCGATGATTCCTGCTAATCCAGCAGTACTTAACAAATTCACATGTGGTTAGCCTGCCTTGCCATCGCTGTAGATCACATTTCCATGCCGCAAGCTGTGCAAAAAAAATCAATACGCCAAGTTTAACATAAGGACAGGAAACACGATGTCCTCCTATATTTTCAGTGAACTTCAAATGACTGTGCCGTTCCTCGCCTGCACGGTTTATTTCATTCTTTAAGAAGAAAAAAGAACTATCACCCAGTGAAGTACATAAGTGCATTGGTGGAGTCATACCTGACTCTATGACAGTTTATTTCAAATAACCTGAAGTTTTGGCTGCACCATCAGCCAGCTGGGAATCTCCCGTCTCCCCCTTTACGTATTTAAGGCAGAGACACGTTCTTCAGACTGAACATGCACTAGCCGTACGTATTTTAGATCTAACAGTTAAGTTCCTGTATGTTTTTTTCATACATCAACTCTTTAAACGCCAACATTCTCTTTTTTTTCAACTGACTGCGCTGCCCTATAATTCATTTATTTGCACCTAGTGGCAACCATGGTTCACCAGAACCACCCGTTAGCCACCTCCGCCTTTCTGTATGGCATATTTGCTGCAGAAACACATCGCTTTTGAGGGGGGTGAGGATGAGACACCCCCGCCACGGGGCAGGGGTGGCCACGGCCACCAGGTCGGCACCGTGCGGGGCCACCTCCAAGGTCACCAGCACCTCAGCTGCTGCCAAACTCCTTCCTTGTAAAGGGGGAAAAATAAAGGGAAAAAAAGAAAGATTGGCTCTGAACACTCGCAAAGGCATTTTCAAAACATAAGACTATGCAGGGAAGCAGAGAAATTCTCCTTAACGTACGACTGGCTCTTCCAATGGTAATTTCTCTTCATTGCAATGAGCGGTTGTAAATGGATTAATGGCATTTAGCTCTAGAGAGCATGTCATTGATCTGTACCGAACATATAAACTGTTATATAAAACACACTCAAAGACCCACACTTGTTCCTAACTTTCTATTAATATGTCATTTGCAAGACAAATTTTATTCAGAGATTAATGTACCGTTTTAAAAAGCCTAGGCATAAAACTCCCAATCAGAAAATAACAATGTAACAATTTTAAGTGTTGAACAATATTAATACCGCAATAAATTACAATTTCGGCACATTTTAGACTATTTTTTTTTTTAAATATCAGTTCAGAGAGTGTAGCGCAGCTCCCCGCTACTACAAATGAGTTGTTTCAGGGGCTCCCGAAATATCAAATATGCAAAGTTTGCTTCCACAGCCTCTCCTGCTAATGCCAAAGAATCGATAACATTGCCGCAATAAATGACGATCGTTGCCCAGTGCCGATGCATCGTTTTGAGGTGCGGCATCTCTGCAGATGAGAGGATGGGGATCGTCCCTCTGGGAGAGGGACGGGAGCGGAGTCCAGGGTAAGGGCTCTATATGGGAAGATACCCCGCAATCCCAAAGCAGCTCTGCTTCTGCCGACCTACATGCTGAGAAGCTCAACCTGAGTCGGCAACATGTGCTGGTAGCCCAGAAAGCCCCCAGCACCCTGGGCTGCATCCCCAGCAGCGTGGCGGGGGGATTCTGCCCCTCTGCTCTGCTCTGGGGAGACCCCATCTGGAGTATTGTGTCCAACTCTGGAGTCCTCAGCACAAGAAGGACATGGAACTGTTGGAATGAGTCCAGTGGACGGCCATGAAGATGATCAGAGGGCTGGAGCACCTTTCGTATAAAGACAGGCTGAGAGAGTTGAGGGGGTTCAGCCTGGAGAAGAGAAGGCTCCGGGGAGACCTTAGAGCCCCTTCCAGTCCCTAAAGGGGCTCCAGGAAAGCTGGGGAGGGACTCTGGATGAGAGAGGAGAGACATAGGATGAAGGGAGATGGCTTCAAACTGGAAGAGGGGAGATTTATATGAGATATTGAGAAGAAATTTTTCACTCTGAGTGTGGTGAGACCCTGGCCCAGGTTGCCCAGAGAAGCTGTGGCTGCCCCATCCCTGGAGGGGTTCAAGGCCAGGTTGGAGGGGGCTTGGAGCAACCTGGTCTGGTGGGAGGTGTCCCTGCCCAGGGCAGGGGTTGGCACTGGGTGGTCTTTAAGTTCCCTTCCAATCCAAACCATTCTATGATTCTATAGGCAACATCTGGACCTATAGTAATGGCCTAAACACCTCACTCACCTCCCTCGGGGGCTTTGACTCAAGGGTAAAATGCACTGAGGAAACTTCCTCAAAGTAGTCGGCTTCGTTAGAGTTGGCCAAGTGGGACTGTGCATATGTAAATCACCGACGAGTTCGTACTAAATCTTTAATGTCTTAATGCCTCCATTTGCTTTTCCCCCCTCGACTTTGACATCACTTCAGTGTGAACAGCTATATTTAATTTACAAGGTGGGTTTTTTTTTTATTTTTAGTGGCTTCTTTGGTTTTTTTTTTTTTTTTTTTTCCCCTCCCCAAAATCAGAAGGCAGGAAGTAGATGGGTGTAACTTATAGAGGCAGCTGAGATGAGTTGCTGGCAGGGTGAAGTGGTAGGTTTTAGTAATAGCTGGAAGCCGTAAGTGGTTCTAAGCTTTGAAGTCAGCGCAGCTTTGATGTGCTACTGCCATAGTTAATCGCAAGATAGTCTTGAAAGAAAAAGATTTCCCAAATACCATCCAAGTGTCGTTGCTTGTGAAATCCTTGCATGATTTTTTTTTCCCCCCCTGTTGAACTTTAAATCTAACATCGGGCTGCTCTCGCTCCCTCTTGGTCGCTCTTAACTCTCTTTTTAAAGTGTTTTAATCGGTTAAAAGGATAATTAAACCCATGCTCGGTTTGGTGCGGGCAAGAAGCTTGCTGCATGTTTTTGCTTTGCTGAATCGATTTTGAGTGTTTTCCTCCCCAAATCCACGGTGGTCAGGCACCAGGAGGGACCACAGGGTGGGATGCTGGAGCAGGGGAGGGTGGACGCCCGAGGGCATCCCTGGAGGGGTCCACTCACCTTCCCACCACAGTAATGGCCATGGTTCTCCCAGGGCAAAGCATCCACGTATCCACCCGTGTACGCTGGGATTGATGGGAGAGACGCAACACTGACTCCGAGGGGAAAAAAAACCACCCCAAACCATCAGGAAAAAGAGAGTTTCCGTGATGTTTCCTATACCAAAACACCCTGAAGGAATATCTACTGATTTTTCCCACAATATAAATTGTCCATGAGTTGCACACTTAACCAGTAAGAGCTTTCATGTTTACTGAAAATATAAACAAAACTATCCTTGGACAGTTATGTTTAAGAAAGCAACTCATAAAAGCCTGATATTTAGTATCTTTTGCAAACGCCTGTACAATGCCCAACTTATCATAATAGCAAAATTTTAAACCTGAGCCTAATCTACATGTCAAATGTCATCTACAAACCAAGCACAGCCAAACAACTGTTTCTGATGAGCCATCAGGGCAAGAGCATTAAAGGGGCTTAAACCACAGCCTTCATTCCACATCAAAAAGCTGTTCACCTGGGCACCCTTGTATCCCAACGGAAAAGGGAGGCGCCGATCACAAAGGCCCATGCCCATCTAAACGGACAGAAATAAAGAAAATGGCATGTGACTGGCAAATTAGGGGAGAGCAACACGTCAAGGTTAGAGGTCACTGAAGATTTCAACAAATCTCAGAAGATATGGCAACAGATTAAGCGAAGGGATAGACTGCCCTCCAACCTTAACCTGTTAAGACCTTTGAAGTCCTGTGGTGACCTCTATCCTGCTCTTTCATATTAGTTGTTAGTTACACTAATTACAGCCTAATAGCATGCCGGAGCCAGGCACTTTTTTTCTGCAGCCATCCAGAGGAGAAGAGCGTGTGGAAGGGCCAAATCCTGACCCTGTGGGCGGCGTCCTGCATTGTCTTGTAGAGGTACAACCTGCAAGACGTTAATTACATTCTCCACTTTCAAGAAACTTTCAAGAAACCAGTGCAGTCTTTACCGGGGGAAGCCACCAGCTAATTAAGCCAAAACCCCCAACTCAGGTTTGTCTGAGCGGGGTCCGACAACAACACTGAAAACAAATTCAGTTCCAAAAGCTATTTTAACGTGCACCCTGGCATAACAATAACCCAAGTAAGGATGTAAAGTTCAACCCCTCATAAATACTGCATAAACAGCACTGAAATCAAAGAAGGAACTTGCCGTTGCTGCCAGTGAACTCAAGTGAGGGAGTGTGGGATTAGATGTGGAGTCTATTTGCATTGATTTTGCATCAATATCCATATTAATGCTAACACAATATTGTATCATATCTGGGGACAGCACTCGGCTCGCAGAGTCTCTCCGGCGGATGAAACATCACTTGTAAAGCATCAAGTAAATCATTCAGTAGCATTAAACAAAGTCAGGCACTAAATCGGGAGAGAAGTTTAGAAAAAGACGTAGGGCAGAAAAATCACACCAGAATTAACAAAATGTACAACAAAAGAACCTATGCATGGAAAGAACAGCTATTCAAAATCAATTTCTATTTCCTCATTTACATGAGGAATGTTTTTTACGTGGTTGATAAGAGCTTTGGATGATGACAAATCAACCCACCTGTGACTGCGGGCACCTCTGTTTCCAAGATGACACCAGTGATCTGTGGTGCATGCTGTGAATGCAGTGCTAACACCGCACCAATGAAAATGCAGTTCCAGCGAAGACATAAACAAGCAGAAGCCAGGGCTTTCCCTGCATCAACGTGTAGCAGAGCTCTCAGAAAGCGAAATGAGACAATCTGACAGCAAGTGGTGCAAATTCTCATGCTTCTATTTCACCTGGAATTTCTAAATTTTTAATAAACCATAAGCTTTATGATCCACACGCAAAACAACAGGAAAGATCCCCCTTTCTCTACTGAGCGCTTGAGGTGCTCTGGAAAAAAGGTGTGAGGATGTGAGGCATGGGAACTGATCTTCCCAGGCTTACGTGTGTGCACCTTCTACTGACATCGTACGACACGACGGATTCCCCAGGGGCATCTGTTTCCCAGTCCAATCAGGTTTCCCACAGGCTGGGTATACTGGTATTAATGCACAATTCACAGAATCAAAGAATGGTTTTGGGTTGGAAGGGACCCTAAAGATCATCCAGTTCCACTCTCCTGCCCCCGGCAGAGACACCTTCCACCAGACCAGGTTGCTCCAAGCCCCGTCCAACCTGGCCTTGAACCCCTCCAGGGATCGGGCAGCCACAGCTTCTCTGGGCAATGAACAAGAAAATCTAGTATCTTAGTTCTTCTTCTGTCTATTACTGACACCTCTTCTCCTTAGAGCACAAAAAAACCCCCTGCTGTTACCTTGGGTGAACATCTTGCCTCTCCACTACTCCACCTCACGATCAACTTTTTCAAAAAACACATGGCATTTGCAAGGCATTGGTAAGAATAATCAATTAGCACAGACTTGCTGATTGAAGTCCATAACTAGCAACACCTCGAACCTTGATGCTGCAGCCTGCAAGCAATGAATGCTGTTCCTTGAAAAAAACCAAAGAGGAATCACTTTTTTTAGGATGGATGAGAAAAGGAGAGCCTTCACCTACGTGACAGCGCAGTGGCACGTAGAGCAGTGACCAGTGACACTGGAAGCAACAGCCAGTTTCAGTGGAAGGGGTCTCAAGCCAACGTCTCAATGGAAGGTGGCCAAATTGCCGGCCAACAGCTCAGGGTGCTCTTTCAGTTCCCTGTCCCCCAAGGTTTCACACTTTCCTCCACACCGGCAGACAGGTCTTTATGGAGGACAGTAGATGCGTGCTTCAAGAATAATGGAGAGAATTACATCAGACAAAGCATGACACAAATGTTTAATAAGTTTCATCCAGGGCTATTAAAAGAAGGGGAAAAAAAAAAACCTCCACTCTTAAAAATTGTCATCACTTCACACTCAGCATTTGGTTTAAAATAGTGGTCTGCTGGGACAAAAGGGCTGATGTGAGACCCACCAAAACCACTGGGAATCTTTACTGGCAGCTGAATCAGGTCCCCAGCTGCCAAGAGAAATCTGCCAGATTCATAAGCCGTGCTGAATTCGCAAGCTGTACCTCATGCAAGTTCTAAGTTCTGCAATCAGTAGCAGGAAACTGTCAAAATCATAAACATCCAGAGCGCTCCTGAAATAAAACAAACCCTGTCCTGCAGCTCTGACACGTGTTATCATCAGTGTCCGGCATAGTACTGCTTTAGGAAATCTTCAACCCAACTCCAACTTGGTCATCTTACATGTGGTTGATTTTATGGGATATTTTTTTATGCTGAAAAGGGAACAGATTTCACCGAACGGACCAAGTTGCATAAGCACATGTCTAGACCTCTACCCCCAGATTACCCCAATCAAACATTTTAATGCAACTACTCGGATTAATGGTGACTTCTTGAAGTTCAATTGCCCCAGAAAGTGATGCCTGGTCCTGGAGAACGAGTGTTTCAAGATTTTTGTTTACGTTCCCCATCGGAAAACTCCAGTGGGAGCAGCCGGAGCATGGACACCCCCTAGCAGGGCTGGGATGCTCCCTTCACACCAACCACCAGTGCTCAGACACGCAGGAGAAGCCCTTCTAGATTAACACTCTCTTCAATATATAGTGTTAACTCTGATGTAACAGCACCAAACATCTGGAAGAAAAGGGGGAAGCAGAATGTGACCTGTCTTGCCTCAAATAAGCGCCAAGGTCTGCCCTCGTGCACGTGGGGAAAGTGTCTGTGGGACTCAAACGGACCCTCGTGTCAGTATCTAAGAATCAAAAACTGCCCTTCAGACCTCAAATATATGGGGGTTTTATTTATATGTAACAAAAGTAATATATGTTCATGTTATATTTTATAACATGCATAATTTCAAATGATATATTAACATAAAAATCTCAGATAAAGTGGTAAGGACTTCTATACCCAAAGCCTCACTGGCACAAAGATTAAACTCACTAAAAAGCACAACTCTTGTCCTTAAGAACAATGGGCACTTAGCAGTGTTTGTTCAAAAGTGCATAACATTTGCCTTCAAAGAGACCACTGTATTCACAGCAGCAATAACAAACATAATCTAAAACAGTTTTCTCTATTAACCGTGTGGATTATTCCTCTGCTAAGCTCTTGTAGGTATGTCTTGTAAACCTACCTAAAATAAATGGATTAGTGTGGGGGGAAATGTCCTATTCCCTTCTTTCACATAAAAACTGGAATATAGTTTTAAAAAAAAATATTAATTATTAAATGTGGCTCACTAAATTAAGATATTTATTGGAATACAGAAGTATTTATAACATTGAGATACATATTATAAACAATTATCACATAGACTATGGTTTTCATGTCAGAATGTAGAAATATCTGCCTGCTTAAATTAGCCTTGTCCTTAACACTACTTGCACAAACAATTACCATCTGAGCATTAGTTATAAGCAGTTGTTTGCTTTTGCTTTTAATAAATAGATAACAATCACAATGCATTTAAAACAAGTCACTTAACTGTCCCTGTACATTAACATGACGAGATTAGTTGCTGACACTGGTTAGCAGAAGATGACAAGTCCTCCCAACAGAAAATTGGGCCTTCCAAATATAGGCATGTTCCTTGATAGGAGAAAGTTTAAAGTGCAAATATACTGTGAAAAGGGCCGCTAAAAACGGCATCGCAGAGCTCCATGTTTCTCATCTTTTGGTTATCTCACAGGTTGGGGAACTAATCTTCTCGGCTGAGAGCTAGATGGAGCAGCCAGAAAACTGTTAAATTAGCAACTTGAGGGCAGGGTGCTAAGAAGGCAAATATGATATAAATTTAACCTCCATGTGTTGCAAATAAATTTAATTTATGTGGCAAAGGAAAAGAAAAAGTAATGTTAAAATCAATTCTATGCCACTCCTAGGAGTTTTTCCAATTCTTGCTTGTTGTCCAATCACAGCAGTGAGCAGGAATTTGATATAATTGGCATTACTGACAGCTGTTCAGATAATTTTTATGCCTGAAGTATTAAAGTGTCTGTTTATTACCCATTTAGAGTGATTCAGCTGTGTAAAAGCATTGAGGATGTGCCGGTTTATTCCAAAAACACCATTACTTATCCCAGCACCACTGATAAATCTGAGCTTGGGTCCTCAGTGCACACACGCCAGCGTGCTAAAAAAGCCCAGGAGGAGACGCTGGTGGGGAGGTTTGTAGCAGACAACCTTGGCCAACCAGAGAATGGGGTAAGTTTCTCCCCAGGTTCACCTCTATGATGCTTGGAGAGCTCCATCGCTCTGGAAGGCATCAGCTCAGGAGGTGGATGTTGGTGGTCGTGAACATCAGAAGTTTCTAAAATCTATGGGCGATGGTTTTCTAGCACAAAAAGGTATAATGCTCTCCATGACATTACCATTTTGGGTGGATAAAGACAAATGAGGTCACTGGGCTGGATGTGGGTGGCTGCCTGGAGCCAGTGAACCTGACCTAATGACGTTGAGTGGGATGGAGCAGAGAGAAGTTTATGCCAGCAACACACATGCTCAGCGCTCCAAAAAAGGCTGCTTTTCTTCAAGGTACGACAAATATTAGCAAATTTAATCAAGATGAGATATTTCAACATAAATGAATAAATGATATCTTTAGAAAAGTTTGTTGGATGACAAAAATACCCAAGACAGGGCATTAGTCCTCCTTGTTCAGTGAAAAAGAGGAATCAGTTATTAGATATAGAAAAAGGTGGAAATAGCTTGTTATTGGCATAAAGAGATGATAAAGAAAGCTAAAGCTATCTAAGGGCAAACAATCTATGGCTGGCAAACTTAGCACAATGAACAACTTTGCTTTATACACGAGCAACAAATGCAATCCATAGCCAACAGACGTCGATTTTCAGATGGAGATGGTGAAACTGTAAATAACAGTGGGGAAGAAAGGATGAAATTGTTCAATACACGTTTCTGTTCTCTATTTGGAAAAAAAAAATGGCAAAGCATTTGATGAAGTACATTCTTTTTTGCTGGTCATCAATATCTTCTCAGGGATAAATATGTCTAAATCGGCAGGCCTGCAGAGTTTGTATACAAGAGTCATAAACCAGCTAACTGGCTAGCGATGTTCATTTTAAATAACACTTAAAATAGCAGAGAAGTTACAGGAGATGGGGAAAATCCTAATCCAAAATTTCAGATGAGACTACCTGCGCAGTTAGCCTGACATAAGTCTCAAGAAAAATAATGGAAAAATGGATATATAGGTCCATAAACTCCTGCCCTGGGTACTGTGGACATGAAGAGTAAGTTCTCATTTTTTTAACTGGAACTTTTTACATGTTGGTCTTCCCCTGTGGCTCTTCTTCCCAGGATATCTGCTCTTCTTTAGGGAAAAAAAATCCTAGTTCACTCAAATCTTCATTGCAAGTCATCATTCTCAGTGCTCACCACTCTGTCCAACTGGCTGATGCATTTCTGGGTGTAACACCATCATAAAGGGAAGAACCAATGACATGAGGATCTGTCAGGAAATGATGGAAGAACATCTGTTCTTGCCTTGGGCTGGGGGATGAAGCTGAACCTAAAAACCCCTTTCAGACCCGCAATGTTGTGATACTGAAGTCTACTAATGAAGAACTAAAGTACAAAAACGTAATTAATCCCAGCCAATGCAACTTACTGGAAAATAAGTCCTACACAAATAAAATCAGTTTCACTCTTTGATGAAGTAGCATGTTCATCTGATATGGATTTATATGCAAATAGAGTATACTCAATTTTTTGTCAGGTATTTGATTTATTTCTCCAGAGCATTCTGAGCAGCAGGGAAAATTATGCCAACTTTGTGAGGCAGTTTTAGAGAGCCCTTTATCTCCTTTTCTTTCCAGCAGGAACTTTTTTGCTCTTCCCAGGTTGCCCACAAAAATTTTGGAAAAAGGACCCTCTATACTGGCATTACACTGCAGCCACTTACCTGGCTGTGACCGCTGTCTTGCCAGCTGTGTATAGCACCTGAGTCACCCCCTCCTTGTCTTTTAAAGGAGATATTGAAAAAAACTTCCTGTTATTAGGAAGATACCTTCCCCATTTCTTCTTCTGTGCTGTAAACTATTATCACAAAAGTTGGCGAAACTTAATTACAACTAAAACTTCAAATTAGGCAGAAATTGATGAATGTTTCATAAATTTACAAGGGGACAAATGGCACAACTGTAGAATTCTTGTTTACTCGTGAAAACAGGTCAAAAATCAATATTATTCAATATTTCTAAGAACTTGCAGACTAAGTAATCGGCAAATGTAGTTGTCATGGAGAAAGCGCTATTGAATAGAGATGTTACTGACGGAGTGTCCTAAGGCTATTCAACAACACAGGAAGTAAATATAAATTCACTGCTGGCAAAGCTTGTGAAAATGTGAAGATGGGCAGAATGCTATTAATAAGAAGGTCAACACCCTTTTTTTTGGTGACTTCCTATGTTTGTTTGGTTTTTTTTTTTTCTTTAAAGCTACCTGCAACATTTCATAACACTGGTTTAAAACCAAGATGAAGAGCAGCAGCTCCAGAAATGCTATGGGGAGATGCTGGACAAGCTCTTCCCAAACAGTGACAAAAGTATGGTGATAAAAGGATCAGACATGACCATTGGTTGATGAAATGGCAGAAAATCAGGTAGTGAAGATTCAAAGTCTGTGCATTGCACTAGCGAGATGCTCAATCATTTGTTTCAAATTAAAGATGTTGAAAGACTGGGGACACCACAGAAGAATGTACAAAAGCATTTGAAACCTGGAGAAATTAAGTTGCAGCGAGGCTTAAAGAATTCAATCTATTCCATTTCTCCAAAGAAAATTGAGTGTTGACTTGATCCCAGTATCTAGTTCACATGGAGAAAATGCATAATGTACTAAATGGCTCTTAGTAGAAAAAGGCACAGCAAGAACTAATGTCTGGAACCTGAAATCAGACAAAGCCAAACCAGAAATGAGCCACTCCTCTTAATAGTTTGATGAATCACAAAAGGAAGGAAGCAATGGATTCCCCATCTCTTGAATCCTTCCAGCCAAGCACTTAATTTTGAAGGATTTTCATGAGGTTAGAAGATAAAACATCACTTGCTCTATTTTTTCCTCTTCAACAAAACAAAACTAGTGCGCATTGAACTAATGCTAGACTGGTTGAGCATCAGCTATTCTGGCTGGCATCTGCATGGGTCAAGGTGAAGCACAAGCACCGAACAAAAGGTCCCTCAACTCAAGAGTTTGCAATCACACATTGGAGTAAGACTTTGGCCAACATGTAGGCAGATATGGGTACACAAAGACCTAATGAGACAGCATTAAGTAGGCTCGGAAGCAGTGGTCTTGGCAGTCTAACCATTGTCAACCACTTCATAGGAAGTATCTGCCTGTAATAATTTACATTATTCACTACTACCACAATCAGACAGCCTTGGGGACTCTGAGGCAAGCATACATCACTCTAGTTCACTGTACTCTAAAAAAATGCAACGATAAATAGATACGTTTGAGTATGTGAATACTCTGATATCAGTACTGCCTCATATATGTAACTGCTTTGTAGAAGGGCACATGAATATGAGTGTTTTGTCCTAAAAAATAACAGTACTGGTGGTATATTGAACACCTGGACACATCTACTACTGGTAGTATATTGAATATTGACGTTGTCTACCTGGACTTTGGTAAGGCCTTTGACACTGTCCCCCACAGCGTTCTCCTGGAGAAGCTGGCGAATCCTGGCATAGACAAGTGCACTCTTAACTGGGTAAAAAACTGGCTGGATGGCCGTGCCCAGAGAGTTGTGATTAATGGGGTGAAATCCAGTTGGCGGCCGGTCACCAGTGGTGTCCCTCAGGGCTCAATTTTGGGGCCAGTCTTGTTTAGTATCTTTATTGATGATCTGGATAAGGGGATTGAGTGCACCCTCAGTAAGTTTGCAGATGACACCAAACTAGGTGGGAGTGTTGATCTGCTTGAGGGTCAGAAGGCTCTACAGAGGGACCTGGACAGGTTGGATCAATGGGCCAAGGCCAATGGGATGAGGTTTAATAAGGCCAAGTGCCGGGTCCTGCATTTCAGTCACAACAACCCCAGGCAATGCTACAGGCTTGGGGAAGAGTGGCTGGAAAGCTGCCCAGCAGAAAAGGACCTGGGGGTGTTGGTGGACAACCAGCTGAACATGAGCCAGCAGTGTGCCCACGTGGCCAAGAAGGCCAACAGCATCCTGGCCTGTATCAGGAATAGCGTGGCCAGCAGGAGCAGGGCAGTGATGGTGCCTCTGTACTGGGCACTGGTGAGGCCCCACCTTGAGTGCTGTGTTCAGTTCTGGGCCCCTCACTACAGGAAGGACATTGAGCTGCTGGAGCGTGTCCAGAGGAGAGCCACCAAGCTGGTGAGGGGTCTGGAGAACAAGTCATATGAGGAGAGGCTGAGGGAATTGGGCATGTTTAGTCTGGAGAAGAGGAGGCTGAGGGGAGACCCCATAGCCGTCTACAACTCCCTGAAAGGAGGGTGTAGAGAGGTGGGTGTTGGCCTCTTCTCCCAAGGGAATAACGACAGGACCAGAGGAAATGGTCTGAAGTTGGGGCAGGGGAGGTTTAGATTAGGTATTAGGAAGAATGACTTTACTGAGAGAGTGGTCAGGCACTGGAACAGCCTGCCCAGGGAGGTGGTGGAGTCACCATCCCTGGAGGTATTTAAGAAACGTGTAGACATGGCACTTCAGGGCATGCTCTAGTGCCCGAGATTGTTGGTTTGCGTCTGTGGGTGGATGTGGGGTGTGGTTGTGGGTGTTTGTTTTGGTTTGGTTTTGGTGTTGTGGGTTTTTTGGTTTTGGTTTGTTTTTTTTTTTTTGTTGGTTGGACTCAATGATCTCAAAGGTCCCTTCCAACCAAGAAGAATCTGTGATTCTGTAATATATAAGAAATTATAAAAATGCATTGTAAAACTGAAAATCTTATAAAATAGAACTTTCTGACTGCAGCAACAGCTGGCAATTTAAGCCAACAATTTCAAATCCACGTTTTCACATTTACTTTTGAGGATCTGGGGTTCTGGAGCAGAATCTGTGATATCGTTCAAGGGGCCTTTGTATATTTTGCCCTTTCCAAAGCACAGTAAAGCTGAGCTACCCGAAACACAACACAGGAGCTCACATCCGACCAGGTGTTATACATGAAAAGCAAAGCTGCCTGCAACACCTGAGGCTGAGCAGGAAACTAAAAGCCTTTGAAGAGTCGGGAGTAGGGAAAAAAGCTACTTACTTCTGTGCTAAGAAGACATTAGTTAGAGTCGGAGTTGGTGCAGCAACTGCCAGAGCAGCGGCTGAGAGAGGCTCATGCTTCAAGTTTTCCCAAAACCACAGAATCAGAGAATGATATGGGGTTGGAAGGGAGCTCTGGAGATCATGCAGTTCAACCCCCTGCTGGAGCAGGTCCACCCAGAGCAGGTTGCACAGGAATGTGTCCAGCTGGGTTTTGAATGTCTCCAGAGAAGGAGACTCCACCACCTCTCTGGGCAGCCTCTTCCAGGGCTCTGCCACCCTCAAAGGAAAGAACTTCCTCCTCAAGTTTAGATGGAATTTCTTATGTTCCAGTTTGTGCCCGTTGCCCCTTGTCCTGTGACTGGGCACCACTGGAAAAAGACTGGCCCCATCCTCCTGACACCCACCCTTTCAGTCTTTATAAGCATTGATAGGATTCCCTCTCAGTCTTCTCTTCTCCAGACTAAAAAGACCCAAGTCCTCAGCCTTTCCTCATAAGAGAGATGTTTTAGACCCCTTGTCGTCTGTGTAGTCCTCTGCTGTACCCTCTCCAGCAGTTCCCTGTCCTTCTGGAACTGGAGAGCCCAGAACTGGTCCCAGTGCTCCAGATGTGGCCTCCCCAGGGCAGAGCAGAGGGGGAGGATGACCTCCCTCCACCTGCTGGCCACGCTCTTCCTGATGCACTCCAGGATGCCATTGGCCTTCTTGGCCCAAAGGGCACATTGCTAGCTCATGGTCATCCTGTTGTCCACCAGGACTCCAATTTTCTGTAATAATTTCCTGTTTCTGACAGACAACATAGGGCAGCAGAAATGGAAGTGCAGAACCAGCACTTGCAGCCCATGTGGACGCTGGCATGGGGCTACCAAGCAACCTTCAGGCTGCAGGTTCCTGCGTTTCTCCACCAATGTTATGAACACCCTAAAATGAATTAATATGCAGCCAAACACAGGATCCTGCCACCTTGACAAAACGCTGCTGCGTTTAATCCTTTCTCCTAAGTGAAAAAGCCTTTATTGACAGAACTACATGCACATGAAGACATAAAATGCAAAGAGGTTTACAGTAAACACCGATTACTGTAATCTTAATCTCCGTGAATGACTAGTGAATGCAGAAATAACATTTTTAGCAAAATGCGTAAATTGCCTAATCTGCCTCATTGTAAAAAGTGTGTGGTTTTGTACTTTCTTGTATTGCTGTAGTTATTGGACACCTACCCCTAATCACAAAATACGAAAGTCAGAAAACAGCCCAGAATGTGGTCGATTAAATCGATTAAAGGGTGAAAAACGAGAAGCATTGGTAAAACTGGGCTAAAAGCTGCAAAGGGGATGAGCCAGGTATTGTCTCGGTGCTTAATACAGTTTATGGCTGTTTCTACCTCATTTGCTATGAGCAAGATACACAAATGTTTAAGAGTGGCAGTTTAAGTGCAGTAGGAATAAAGCCGAGGAAAAAAAGCAGAGGGAAATAAGTTGGTCCTTCCCTACGGCTGTTGCAAGCCTCACTCATGCAATTACCTCCGCGCACAGATCCTGCTGTGTCACGGGGCCCTTTTAACCTCACCGGAGATCCTCTTGTTCCATAGAATCATAGAATGGTTTGGGTTGGAAGGGACCTTCAAGATCATCTCATTCCACCTCCCCTGCCCTGGGCAGGGACACCTCCCACCAGACCACGTTGCTCCAAGCCCCCTCCAACCTGGCCTTGAACCCCTCCAGGGATGGGGCAGCCACAGCTTCTCGGGGCAACCTGGGCCAGGCTCTCACCACCCTCACAGCAAAGAAGTTCTTCCCCACATCTCATCTCAATCTCCCCTCTTTCAGTGTCAAACCCTTCCCCCTCCTCCTAGGGCTCCCCTCCCTCATCCAGAGTCCCTCCCCAGCTTTCCTGGAGCCCCTTTAGGGACTGGAAGGGGCTCTAAGGTCTCCCTGGAGCCTCCTCTTCTCCAGGCTGAACCCCCCCAACTCTCTCAGCCTGTCCTCCCAGCAGAGGGGCTCCAGCCCTCCCAGCATCTCCATGGCCTCCTCTGGCCCCGCTCCAACAGCTCCATGTCCTTCTGATGTTGGTGGCCCTTGAGCTGGACACAGTACTCCAAGTGGGGTCTGCCCAGAGTGGAGCAGAGGGGCAGAATCCCCCCCCTCGCCCTGCTGGCCACGCTGCATGTTGCTGGCTCATGTTGAGCTTCTCATCCACTAAAACTCCCAGGTCCTTCTCCTCAGGGCTGCTCTCAGTCCTGGGTCTGAACCCCAGGATCTGCTCAGCACAGGGCACATCCGCAGCCAGAGGAGGCTTTTCCATGGAAATACGCAACCCAACTCGGGAAAGAATGGGCAGGAGTCGCCTGTTGGGCAAGAACAACAGAAAACCCACCACCTCTGTAAACTAATGGGCAATTCGTGGTCTCCCCGGTACCACCACAAGCTTTGCCACCAGGGCTTTCTTCATCCCATGAGTGGGAGCGAGCGTGTGTGGGGAAAGGGAGAGGCTCACTGTGCGAGCGATGCGCTCACTTTCTTGGATCAGTGCTTTTAAGCAGATCTAACAGTCCAGAATAACTTTACTTAAATTTACTGTAGCCCCACGGAAGGATTATTGATGCTATTCTATTACTTAGCACAAAGCAGCAGTCTCGAGGGGACTGTTTAGTACCATATTCTTGTCTCAATATTAAATCAAGCTATGCCAAGGACTCAAAAACAGCAGGTAACAAGCTTTTCCCTGTTTTTCAGTGAGCTCTGCAGAATCTCATCTTTCATTTGTTTTGAACTGCAAGTCTCTTATGTGCATAGAGAAAAATCTCTAAAAAAACTCCCCCAAGCCTTAAAGTACATGGTGTGTGTTTAACACATGCAGGAGCACTTTGGGCTGTATTTCTACAGAGAGGTGCAGTGGATGACAACCCTGCTCCTTGGTGGGACAAGCTCCATGAGGAACAACCACCAGCCCTCCTTTCCCTCTCTCAGTTAAAAGGATTTGAAAAGGCAAAGTAGGAAAACAGCCAATTTCTGAACCTCAGTGCCACTTGAAGGACCTCCTTTTGGTGCTGGTACATGCAAAGACGATTTTCTTTACAGAATCACATGGGGTTGGAAGGGACCTCTGGAGATCATCTAGTCCAACCCCCCTGCCAGAGCAGGTCCACCCAGAGCAGGTTGCACCGGAATGTGTCCAGCTGGGGTTTGAACATCTCCAGAGAAGGAAACTCCACCACCTCCCTAGGCAGCCTCTTCCAGGGGTCTGCCACCCTCACAGGAAAGAACTTCCTCCTCATGTTTAGGTGGAACTTCTTACATTGAAGTTTGTGCCCATTTCCTCTTTTCCCATCCCTGGACACCACTGGCCCCTTCCTCTTGACACCCACCCTTTAAGTATTTATAAGCATTGATCAGATTCCCCCTCAGTCTTCTCTTCTCCAGACTAAAAAGACTCAAGTCCCTCAGCCTCTCCTCATAAGAGAGATGCTCCAGGCCCCTCATCATCCTTGTAGCCCTCTGCTGTACCGTCTCCAGGAGCTCCCTGTCCTTCTGGAACTGTGGAGCCCAGAACTGGTCCCAGTGCTCCAGATGTGGCCTCTCCAGGGCAGAGCAGAGGGGCAGGATAACCTCTCTTGACCTGCTGTTCACACTCTTCTTTATGCACCCCACGATGCCACTGGCCTTCTTGGCCCTAAGGGCACATTGTTGGCTCATGGTCATCCTATTATCCACCAGGACTCCTAGGTCTTTCTCCTCAGAGATGCTCTCCAGCAGGTCAGCCCCCAACCTGTCCTGGTGCAGGGGGTTATTTCTCCCCAGGTGCAGCACCCTAAACTTGCCTTTATTGAAGTTCATCATGTTCCTCTTTGACCAGCTCTCCAGCCTGTCCAGGTCTCGCTGTACGGCAGCACAGCCCTCCATTGTGTCAACGACCCCTCCCAGTTTTGTATCATCAGCAAACTTGCTGAGGGTACACTCCATCCCCTCATCCAACTGGACCCAGTACTGACCCCCTTGTTACAGACCTCCAACTAGATTCTGTGCCCCTAGTAACAACCCTCTGAGCTCTGTCTTTCAGCCAGTTTTCAATCCACCTCACTGTCCATTCCTCTAATCCACACTTCCTAAGCTTACCTATGAGGATGCTGTGGAAGACTGTGTCAAAACATTCTTACCTGATTTTGGACAACTACCACTGTCTCCACTCCGCACTCACCGATGTACAGGCTTAAACCCTGCACAACCATCCAGCCCACCAAATGGTTACAGTAGGACTCTGTGGGGTCTTTTGGAAATTAGGGCAAATATACCAATAAAAACCCCAAAACCTCATGTGAGTATCGATTACCATGATCATGGTTTCTTTACTGACACGCAATGGAGCTTGTGGAAGGCTGGACATAGTCCTGGACAACCGGCTCCACGTGGCCCTGCTTGAGTGGGAATTGGACCAGATGATCTCCAGAGGTCCCTTCACACCTCAACCATTCTGTGAAGCCATCTTTCCCCTTCTATTTATTTATCTGTAAAAAACCCAAATACCTGCAGTAGCTTGTTAGAAATATATGATCTTTTCTGAATTCAAAGTTAAAAAAAAAAGAAAAAACTTTTGTTCTGCTTGCCTAAATGAAATTAAATGTTTTATACACCATATAGAGTCAATCTTGATGTCTGGATCCAGGAAATACCAAGGACTCACTCAGGGTACTGTTCAGAGCACCACCAGCACGGATCATACCTGTCCCCTGAAATTAAAGAGTTTGTTTTTCTTCCGCCAGCCTGAGATCACTTTATTCAGCTACACGAATTAATTGTCACACTTTTTTCCCCATTCCAGAGACACACATTCAAGTCTAGGCTCTTCCGTGAATAGAGCTTTTCTTGATTACTGTCAACGTTTCATTCCATTGTGTCATCTTGTTTGTCTTTTGATGTTATAATTTCCTTATTTTACAATGTTTTAACTACAATGGCTGCAACTGTTAAAAGAATAACTAGTGATTTTGGGGGTCAACTAGAAAGGATTTAAAAGGATTTGATTAGGCAATTCATTTTACTAATGTTACAATAACTTCTTTTTATTTGATTATGTAAATGAGTGTTGGTGCATATCCACTTTGGCAAAATACTGCAAATTTTAATCTTCTCTCCTAAATAAAAAGCTTTCACTGGCAGGAACACATGAGCTAAGTAATGTATCTTACCCAAACACCAAGGTGCTCCCTGTGAGGCACTCCAAAATACTCGTATTCAGGAAAACAAAGGCCACGTTTACCTGGCAAAATTTACCACAAAGCCTTTCCTGGGCTACTGTTCAGGCCACTACCCTGAAATCAAAGTAATTTAATTCCTGAAGAGCAGTAGAGATGGACACAGATCCTCGGATCTGCTTTCTCCCGTCCTTTCTTTCAGGTAGTCCCACCCAGTGACTGCTCCAGTAGGATGGGTTCCCAAAGGGCTCATGAACTACCAGCTCCAGAACCAGGAGAAATGATGTAAGGGCTCAGAGACACGAAGCGAGCTACAACCATGATTAGCAGTAATATGATACAAAAACGTCTGTTCCATTGTCTGTGGCAAATTACAAGTTGACCTCCAGTCTCCTAAGCAGTAAGACTCCCACCCCTACTCCATTTTATCATAGAATCACAGAATGGTTTGAGTCGGAAGGGACCTTAAAGCCCCCCCAGTGCCACCCCCTGCCCTGGGCAGGGACACCTCCCACCACACCAGGTTGCTCCAAGCCCCCTCCAACCTGGCCTTGAACCCCTCCAGGGATGGGGCAGCCACAGCTTCTCTGGGCAACCTGGGCCAGGCTCTCACCACCCTCACAGCAAAGAAGTTCTTCCCCACATTTCATCTCCATCTCCCCTCTTTCAGTGTCAAACCCTTCCCCCTCCTCCTATGGCTTCCCTCCCTCATAAAGAGTCCCTCCCCATCTCTTCTGTAATTATGTGATGATCTTCAATGTAGGGACTGCTTTTAAAGTCTTCACCTTTCCCCACCCTACATTTGCTCATGTCTTAGATAGGAAATGGATCCATCTCCTCCGAGACGGAAGAGGGGTCTTCTGCTGTGACTCCATTAAGCAGGTGGAATAAGACTGAGGTAGAAGACGACCTCAGGTCTAACAGAGGTCCTTAATGAGGGCTGACAGTGAAGAGGGTAGAAGAGATTTTTTTTAACATAGACTGAAGACCAACAGAGGGCTCCTCCAGGCCAACAAGGTGACAGTGTCACAGCTGAGGACCTTACCTGTGCAAAGCCAAAGCTGGAAACCAGAGAGCCAGAGCAGAAGCAGAGGGGAATGATGATGGACAGCCTTGCTTGGTCAAAGATAAATGACAGAGGGAGAGTGGTGGATTCTTCTCTAATGAGGAAGAATGCTTTGTTCTTGTAGGAAAAATATGGGAAGGGTAAGAAGATGGGTGGCGTTGGCCAGATAGCCTCAACAGCAGCTCCTGATGGAAGCCTGAAGGAGGTCTGATGGAACACGTTTAAGCTGGGAGACATGTCTCTCAACACAGCATGGGAGGCTTTTTAAGACTACATATACCACACAGGAAAACTGTGATAAATGGGAAATTTTAGAGGACAATCCCTTTGGTGCGATGATAACCTGTCGCAGGAAGACGTTACGCTATGACACTAGCATGCAACCAAATCCTTGAGACGTGGAGAAAAGACCATGAAGGTGGGACCTTCGCAATACCTCACCTCTTGCCGCGAGGGCAGAGAATGGATTTCTCATGGCTGGCTCTCCCTCTGCAGTTGTTGTTCTCACGCCCACAATGTTTAATTATTAAAGTGTATTCATTCCTTTTTTGTAACTAAGACATGAATGAATTATGGCAAACATTTTAATTACTTAATAATGCTCTAATCAAAAGCTTGAACAACTCTATCTGGAAATGCAAGTTGTTGTTTTTTTTTTTCCAGTTTGATGGCTATATATTTCTCTCTAGTGATTTTTGAGGGAAATGCAAGCAAGAGACTGCGGCACAATCTGAAGCAGGCACCGCTCCCAGGCAAACTGGGGTTGCCTGTAAATTCCAGTTTGCTGAATGGCTGAATATCAGACCCTTTCCGGAAAAACTGGCTCTCGGTATGTGACCGGGAGGTAGTTATTCCCAAATTTACTTCTCAGTGCAAACATGGATAAAATAAGGGGTTCCAAGCAGAAGGGAGAAGTCAATCTTCCTTCTGCAAAAGGCTTATTTAAAAAAACAGTATCTCTGGTTGCTCTGGTTGCTCTCACTGTCATTCACTGAAATACCAAGGGCAATGCTGCCAGTATTTGAATGTGGGCTATTTCAGTACTGCAATTCTCAGGAAAAGAGTGAAATAAAATCTCTTGCATTAAATACTCTAGCAGCATTTCATAAATTTATTACAGATTACGCTAATGCAGGCTTATGCCATTGCTCATATAAACACACTGTAGGAATCATTCACTCGTTCCTCTATAAATGTCTTACAGTTGTCGATATAAGATGCCAATATGAGAAATATAAATAAAAACAGATGAGCAAATTGATAATTCAGCAGTACTCAAATGAAGCTATACTATTTTAAACTCTTCTTATATTATAAAGAACCAAGCTGGAAACAGTTAGCTTCCATTTAAATCATTGTCCAAAATCTCTGACAAGAAATTGTAAAAGATCAGTAATCTTAATCCAGTGGCATTGTATGTATGCATGAAATACAAATAGCCAACTTTTACAACTTTTACTGGCTGAAATCCTACCCCATTTAAATTAATTCTTCTGCCAAAGACTTCGGTGTAGCTGGGAGTTCATTAAGTGGAGCACAAAAGCTATTCCCATAATGACCTATCCTCAACAGAAATGCAAAATTAAAACTTACTCATACCCCTATCAAAGCATCCGTCTGTTTTTCAAATAACATTTAGGATTTATTTTCTCGAATACCTTTTACACTATTTACGTAGGATGAATACAAAGCGAAGAGGAGCTCAGACAGCAGATTTTTCAGTATTGGCAAGTGCACTGTAAATACCGACTGGTTGCTTCCCGAGCCTCTATTTACCTGCCTACAATGACCTCTGTAACACACGCTCTTGCACAACAGCAACACAGAGGTTGGAGATGGAAAGTCAATCCTGTTTTAAAGAATTCTACCACTGAACAACATGTTTTTCTCTGAAACTGCAGTACTCTCCCCTCCGGGAGCAAAAAGTTGGTAAACGAATGTTGAATCTGTGAAAATTCTAGTAATATTTCATGTCCCTCAACACCGAGGAGCAATGTCAATGCTACCACGCTGCGCCTCTACAGAGCTGATGATCTGCATGGTCAGACCCCAACCCACAGCAGAAACGTGACTACAGGTCTCTGGTTGTTGTGAGCTCTCAAACAAAGTACCGTGATGTTTTCCAAGCCTTAAAAATATCCGCACCCCCCCCAACCCGTAAACCGAATTTCATCTGCAAGGTTAGGTCTCATTAACAACCTCACAAATCCAGACAGATACGGATCTCCGACTTGTCAAACGAACAACTGCATCTCACGGAGCAAGGTCAAACACTGTTCCAGCTTTTAAATTAATATTGTATAGGCTGTGTCTTCCTTTGAACCTGATTTTACATTCTGCAGAAATACGCTACCTATGGCTTTTAGGAAATCTGATAATCAAACATGAAAGTTCAGTAACAGCTTTATGTATTTTAGATTACTTTCCTACAGAGATTTGAGATTTTCCTGTTACATTGACAACTACGTCTACTTTCTGGAATTATTACACATTAACTAAAGTCTCTGTGCATTATTTCATGTGCTCCTTATGATTTATGATTCATGACTCATTAATGAAAAGAGTGTAGCAGAGTATTTTCCAAAACAACAGAAATCTCACATCAAGATTCTTGGACGCTGTAGATAATTTGCTACATAAACTAGACTTTTGTTGAGGATTCAGGAAAGTGTCTTATTTCACTTAGCTTTCATTAATGTACTGCTTTAAAACCCTCTTCCTACATAAAATTAGATATTTATTCAAGGATCTATGACAAATTTCCCAGTTTTCGTCATCATCGCTATTAATTTTTCTTAAGCTCCTACCTATAATGTCACCAACTACTTAAAGCCAAAGAGAAAAGGTGGTGAGAAAAATACAAGCTACAAGTAGACAAGGGAACTGAAACCCCACACAAAGCAAAAAAAAAAAGATATAAAAAATTAACATTGTGAAATAGCAGCAGCCATATGCTATCAACCGTTATCTTGCTGCGGAAGGGTTAAAATGCATTCAGAAGCAGATTTTTAAATAGCAGAGGTGCTCCTTGGTGCTTGGCTGGCCACAAACACACCGACGTACCTGCAGAGACGCGGGGACAGTCCGGCAGCATGGACTCCACCGAGGTGTCCAGGGGCTCGGAGCTGGACACCCAGTTGCAGCAGTTCTGTAAGAGCAGAGCAACAATTTTTGGGTAAGCCAAAAAAAAACCCCAACCAAAACCCAACCAAAACCAAAACCCAGAGCAAAAATAAATACCGACTTTGTAAGTAAGGACAATGACGCCATCAAAATACTCAAAACTAATTTACACAGCAGCCCCAACAGGGACTGGAAGGTAAGCTACGCTTACTCACACTAACTGGTGATGAAATACTGTAGTTTCATTCTAAATAAGTAAAAAGAGTAATACTGTAATTCAGGAGATCTGCAATGCGCTTAAATAGCATGTCTTTAAGTGCTACTTTGAGCTCCAGGGGGCTGAAGTAGTTGCTTGGACCAACCACTGCCTTAGTCACCCACTGCAAGTTTTAAGCTTCTCCTTTCTGTAGTCGTTAAATAGTTGTTGGTACGAACACTGGGCCTGCTCGTCTGCCAACATGCAGAAATCAGGATTTTTCAGGGCGTTTTGATGGAGCATGCCGCGGAGAGAATGGTTGTGAAACCGCAAAACAACAGATTACAACCGAATGAAAGCCATCACGATAGCAGATTAATATTAAGATAATGGGAAATATACCTGCGATGAATTGGGCACGAACATTTAAAAATGCAAATACCGGTCTTTGGGGAATTATCTTCAGGAAGCATCTACATTTACCTTTCACTCCTGAACCTCTGAGTAGGGTGAATTTACCATGAATTTTTTAAATGTTTTGCTCCAAATGCTGTCTGTTCAGAGAAATCGATGAATTAAAGCATGAAATAATATGCTTTTAATACAATATGCTGAAACTACACCAAATCTACTGAATTGAAGATTCAATTGTAAAGCAACTACTTTTTTAATAGGATGGCCTCCCTTATTACAAATCTGAGTTTCTGATTAACTTCATTAAGGGGAAAAGGAAACAAAAAATGGCAAAAAAAAAAACCCCAAATGACAAAAAAAACCCCACATGCATAACTTTTTGGAAAGACCCAATGAATTTTCAGACAGATTTCTAAAAAATCATCCCATCAATCATGATTGTTAAAAATGGACGATTGCTATTCGGGTAAACAAGCATGTATTGTGTATTTGTAGATGCTTGCTGCCCTAGTTGTGCACCATGGAGTCCGTCCTCACTGTGGAAAGATCCTTGACTGGTAGATCAAGTGTCTTATTGTATTTCCTTAATTCATTCTGTCTGGAAGAAGATGTCAGCTGTGTTGCAGTGAGGAGAGAATTTCAAAGGCTTCAGTCCCCACCAATAAAGGGCGAGGAATGGCTTTTGAATAGATTTGTCAAGGCAACCCTACTGTTCTGGGACCAGGGAGAGCAGGAACAACATAAAGGAAGGGTTGCTGTATGAGATTAGAAAGTGAAGTTCACAAAGCATGGCAGATTTTTGTAAGAAACAGTAGATCAATGAAACTATTGAACTCGATGGAAAAAAAAAAAAAAAAGAAAACAAACACACTACCCAGTAATGTAACTTTTTTTAGTAAAAAATGGTTAAAATGGAAGTATTTCACAAAGGCTTTAAGGTTTAAAGTAGTAAAGCATTATACATTTTACAATTTGCATGTATAATTTTAATTAACAGCTGAATGTGAAATTGCAAATGTAAGATGGTAGAAATTATAAAAGAAGTAGAATTTTTATGAAGTATTACATTCATTTGAAATAAGTAAAATTAATATTAACTACTGATAGAACACTACATCAGAGAGCTGGAGATAATACAGAAGATTAGCACACAATTAACCAGCTTTTATATACAATGTGACACTTGCCTGTAAGAAATAAGTATTCTCGAAAGCAGTGTCAAGATATGTAAATGGATGATTTGTTTTATCATTCATCACAGCTCCTAATAAATTCAAAAATCATGACTTCTATAGGTACTAAAAATAGGCCACCAATGATACAGGAGAGATAGCTCCAATGAAGAATTACTTTTTTAACAATTCATTCTTTCAATGACAGCAATTAGCCCTACAGACAGGCAGCGATTAGGTGTATATTTTAATTATTATTCATTTTACCAGTAGCCTTAAACCTGATTAAAGTAAGAGATATCCAGGTGATATGCTAGTCTTAATACCACTCAGCCACACTTCACATATGTAAAATTCTTCTTTCTTATAGGAGATTTTCAATGCTAATGTAAGTTATGACACTCCATCCACTTTTTAGGCCATTAATCATTTAACTTATTCTTTAAGATCTACTTTCTGCAAATGAAATTAAAGGTAATGCACTTGTCTTATTCAGACTAAATGCTTAAAGAAAAATGGAGTTGTCAGATTCAAATTACAGGATTTAAAATTTCAGTTTTACTACATAACATATATTTTAAGGTTTTGATTTCCCATAAAGAAAATGGGGATTTTTCTGACAGAGCCTGTAGGGGTTACCATTCTTTATATTTTTAACATTTAAGTCAGAGCTGTCAGGCTGCATCCCAGGTGATTCTCTATTCCCATCAGTCACGGCCTATAAAACCGTAAGGTTAAGTCAGGAATAGGCAGCCTATACAGAAAGTTTTGCTAAATCCATGCGAAAAAGCCAAATCTAACAAGAAGTTCAGGATGCGACCAGTTTAAATTTGCCATGTGCATGTAATTTTTTTAGCATTCTGCAAGGGCAACGTAGAAAACAGATGTGAGCCTGATCTGGCGAGGAAGAGACTCATAAATGGGAGTTTAGTTGGTCTTGCTTTAAAAAACATGTGATTTTCAAAATCTCAGCAGCCCCACATATAAGTATTAAAAGAATAATGAATACATGGCACCCTCCTTCACTGGGGGGGTGGAACTTGGTGATGATGGCCATGAACCAACTCACCAGATCATTTCGGACCAACCAGCCGCAGGTGGCTGCACAGCAGCAAATGCTGCGACTTTCCATCAGAAAACTTCAGAGCACTTCAGAAATAACTACAACCGATGGAACTGCCGAGAGAAAGGATCCTTTGCCAGCCATGCAAACCATCGGACTGAGTCACAAAGAGCTTGGAGGGGCTTTTCCACCATCACCAGGTCAAGCCAGGAGCTCTGCTCCAGATTTGGGGCAGCATGTGGGCTGCCGTGGTATCTGTGTCTCCGTAGCTGGGCAGCAGGGAGAAATTGGGCTTGATTCTTATTATTTTGTCTCCTATCTTTGAAGTTCAGAACCGGCTTTAATCTCAGTTATTTTAGGGGCTGGTATGGGCACGCGATTTCCACGCTCCTGTAAAGCGCTGTCTTTCATACCCTGAAGAAATGGAAGAGGTCAGCAGATAAAGACATGTTTATAGAGCCATACACAGACGTATATACCCCAACTCTTTAAAAAAAAACCACCCGGCCTCACCTCTCGCATCCACTCTCGAATAGTTTTCCCAACTTCTTGGTGCCACACATTGTGAACAGAGTCTGTCAACGCCACAGCAGTTACCTTATTCTTTACTTCTGCCTCTCGTTGAATCATCTGTTAAAAAATATTGGCTTTAAGTTCTTTCTTTCTACTGAATAGAGTCTGCTTAGTCACAGATAATGATCTTAAATTAAAAAAGAAAGAGCAATACAAGTTCAATACTTGACTTCACTTGTTTTAAAGTTTATACAAATCCTAACAGCTCCAGAAACACAGAAAGACCTAATATTTTTGATAAAAGAAATAATACTAACTTTTAACTGACTGAACCATTCAGTCCTATTATTTTCCATGTGGCTTGACAATTCTAGGATTAAAGGTATCATAGTGAAAAAATGGAAGATTCCCTGAGGACACCTTTTACAAGCTTCTCCAAGTTCCTATTTCTGTGCTTCAGGGAAGCTGGTACCCGTGGTTCACTGTAAGCTACTCATGACTATCATCTACTAATTTTCAGTAGATTGCTGTAGTTTTTCTGATGTACAATCTTACTTTGACTTGTATGGGGTTTTTTTTATTATTTTTTTTTTTTCCCCTTTTTCTATCCAATTTAGCTATCTTGCACTCCCACCGTGGTCCCAAAATTCTTTGTGGTCTCTCTTACACACGCTTACCCGGCTAACGCTGGAGCCTCTCAACATTTTTAGGGTATTAAAGAGCCTCTGTTGTGGCAAATGACAGTATGACTAAATAATATTAGTTCTAAAACCAATTAAATGATTGCTGCAAATAACACGAGCGAACTGACAAAGATGCTGTGGAATTCAGCACTGCTCTGCAAGATGAAAGGGACTGGGAAAGAATAGTTTGATATCAAAGAGAGACAAAAAGGTTTTAATCTCCTGACACGAGTGACCCTAATTTGTAACACTGGATCAAGGAAAGTATAATGAATTATACTTATAAAACCAGCATTTCGCAACTAGTGTCTTTATCACCGTCTATGCCGCGCTAAAGTAAATGTGGGTTCGTGTTTTTTTTTTTTTTTTTTCCAGCTTCCTTTTGTATAAATGGCAACACACACAACATTTCTAAAACCAGGCATTCTTTGTTCGTGCTCCAGTAACTGCGCGTCAGCACCTCCGAAAACACCTCTCTGAAAGGTACTTTGACAATAGGGATGTGAACCGTATTTTCCATCAGAAACTTCAAAATAAGCACCTCCATCCAGGTTTCTGGTACAAAAGCAGCATTTATCCACAACTCATGCAAACTATCTGCTGGTTTCTTCAAAATACCACACATATAAACCCTTTTGAGCAAACTTCCAATTCTCCATAATTCCAGTATGATACTCTGAATTATCACGTCTTGCCATTTTTTTTGGTTTACATTATGTATATTTTTAAATCAGTGTAATTGAATTAATATACTAAGGGAAAAATATTCACCACTATTGGCTGGGAAATGCCAACGCAGATCTCCCCGTTTCCAGAAAAAATCAGGTGCCCACCTTCTCCCCAGGACCTGCCTTTGCTAATGTCAGCTTTGCATGACTCAGGAATTCAGCCGAATTTAGAACATCTTGGGTAAGAGCCTATGAAAAAACTCTTAAAAGTAATCTTACTTCATGTAGAGCCTTTCCATACATACTGTTGTTTTCATCATTTACCCTCCTGTGGGGGCACATTTAATATCTAGAATTTTTCGAGGAAGGGACATAACAGGTTCATGCATGAGGTAAAAAAAAATCACATAATTAGGACAAAATAGCATCTGTTGTAAGAGGGTGAGCTTCTTTCAGCTGTAACACGATACTGACATTTTCAGGCAAACGTCTGATGCTAAGCACTAAATTTCACTGAAATATAGAGATGTCAAAACTCCCTCTTTTTTGAAACTGTATGTAGGAACCGTGGATCTCTCAGGACAACCTTCAGGCCATTGCAGGAACCACCAGTGATTCTCCTAAACTGGGGCTGAAACCCCTGAACTCCAGAGGGAGGTGGAGTCTCAAAACAAGGGTTTTCATTGATGCTACAACCCCCCTCTCCCCAAACCTGTTTGGACACCCCAAGCACCCAGGGATGCTTCCTCTCCCAAAGGGCTGAGTCACTCAGACCTTCCACCAGCCTGGTTCAGCAGAACATGATTAACATCTCACCTGCACTATTCTATTCTATTCTATTCTATTCTATTCTATTCTATTCTATTCTATTCTATTCTATTCTATTCTATTCTATTCTATTCTATTCTATTCTATTCTATTCCACCTTCTTTACAATTACACCAGGCCCCAAATACGGTTCAGATCTGCCACAAATCTGAAAATACTGCTTTTAGACTGCATCTTTACCATCCCCTTTATCAGGCAGAACTCTGTGCATGAGATGGTCACCGAAGAGATGGCCCTTTGACTGCAGGGGATTCTGCCCTTCTGCCTGGCTCTGGGGAGAACCCCCCTCCACATGCTGCCTCCAACTCTGGGGCCACCAACATCAGAAGGACGTGGACCTGTTGGAGCGGGTCCAGAGGAGGCCACGGAGATGCTGGGAGGGCTGGAGCCCCTCTGCTGGGAGGACGGGCTGAGAGAGTTGGGGGGGTTCAGCCTGGAGAAGAGAAGGCTCCGGGGAGACCTTAGAGCCCCTTCCAGTCCCTCAAGGGGGGGGCTCCAGGAAAGCTGGGGAGGGACTCTGGATTAGGGAGGGGAGCCATACATAGGACAAGGGGAATGGTTTTAACCTGAAAGAGGGGAGATTGAGCTGAGCTGTGGGGAAGAACTTCTTTGCTGTGAGGGTGGTGAGAGCCTGGCCCAGGTTGCCCCGAGAAGCTGTGGCTGCCCCATCCCTGGAGGGGTTCAAGGCCAGGTTGGAGGGGGCTTGGAGCAACGTGGTCTGGTGGGAGGTGTCCCTGCCCAGGGCAGGGGGTGGCACTGGATGGTCTTTAAGGTCCCTTCCAACCCAAACCATTCCATGACTCTGTGAAATCTGCTGTATATTGAGTAAGTTTTAGGAACACACCACACGTACTAACATTCCTGTGCTAGCACTGTGCATTCCAGCGTGCATTTGGCTGCACCGTCTTCCACAAAATGCTGTGATTTACACGGGCAAAGAAGCAAAAATGTCATTGTCGTTGAAGCGCGTGTACCTACCAATTACTCGGAGTTACTACATGCTGGGGGAAGCTTAAGATCGTCACCAGCTCATTGTGTTCCAGCATGACTTCCTCCACGAAGGGCTGGTCTTCAGAAGCACCACTAATGACCAGCAAGGGGAAAAAAAATGCACTCTGCTTTGGAGAAGCTGTCTTTTCTCAAGCTATTGTGCCCCACGTTTCTGTTTCGAAAACTAGCCACCCAGTTCATCTAAGAACATCACCTTTTTCTTTAAATCACAAGGAAATACAGACGTGCAGTTCCCTTCTCCCTTTCTAGACCTAAGCTCAGGCTTGCTGTTCCTGGCTTCCCTATGCACATGGAGGGACCGGCACCCATCGATCATCAGCTTTTCCTACTCTTTCTTCACGCCAAACAATGCAGTCTTTTGCTTTTCAGACCATGCGTGGTATGGGGGATAACTCAATGTGCTGCCGGTGCTCATTGCCCAGCTTGGTGGACACCTGCAGAACATGGCATTCTCTTCCCAGAGATCAGCAAAGAGACCGAGGCTGACAATGTGAGGTTTTTTGATAACTCAGCCACTGTGCTGGGGTCAGGACAAAGGCTCATGGATGCAGCAGCAAAGAGGGATTGAAGGGATCAGCCGAGCTTCAGTTACAGATTTCTCTATGCCCAGTCCAGAAGTAAGTTTTGGTGGGCATCCATGCCCTTATTAGCCAACTTGGAAAGAAAATAAACAAAAACAACACAAGTGGAGAAAGCATCAAGGGTATAACCTTCGCTTAAACAAGAAATCTAACACGTCCATCTTTAAGTGACACAGAAATCACGGAATCACAGAATGGTTAGAGTTGTAAGGGACCTTCAAGATTGAGTTCCAACCCCCTGCCCTGGGCAGGGACACCTCCCACCACACCAGGTTGCTCCAAGCCCCCTCCAACCTGGCCTTGAACCCCTCCAGGGATGGGGCAGCCACAGCTTCTCGGGGCAACCTGGGCCAGGCTCTCACCACCCTCACAGCAAAGAAGTTCTTCCCCACAGCTCAGCTCAATCTCCCCTCTGTCAGTGTCAAACCCTTCCACCTCCTCCTATGGCTCCCCTCCCTCATCCAGAGTCCCTCCCCAGCTTTCCTGGAGCCCCCCCCTTGAGGGACTGGAAGGGACTCTAAGGTCTCCCCGGAGCCTTCTCTTCTCCAGGCTGAACCCCCCCAACTCTCTCAGCCTGTCCTCCCAGCAGAGGGGCTCCAGCCCTCCCAGCATCTCCGTGGCCTCCTCTGGCCCCGCTCCAACAGTTCCATGTCCTTCTGATGTTGAGGGCTCCAAAGCTGGACAGAGTACTCCAAGTGGGGTTCCACAAGAGCAGAATAGAGGGGCAGAATCACCTCCCTCAACCTGCTGGCCATACTTCTTTTAATGCAGCCCAGGATGTCACAACAGAGCACGTCAAACCCAGGACACAGCTTCTACTACAACAGCTTAAGTCCTCAGCCACAACGGGACACTAACTGATAACAACAGGAGACTGATAATAACAGGAGAACAGATCCAGGAGATGCTCAAACAGCAGAACCTCTTTATCAGGGATGATATTTCATCCTGCTGGAAGATACAAGAAGCCCATGTGCTTTTGGCCACAGAAGCTTCAATACTCAGTAAATGCTTCAGATTCAATGGATGGATTGCTCAAAATTAAAGCATATTTATCTTTCCTAAAAACAGTTTTGAATTCATATAAATTTAAATAAATTTAAAAATTAAGTAAGCAGAATAAAATTGTCACAGTTAAATATAATAATATTCAACGCAAATTTAGCACCCAACTGCCACTGAGATGTCATACAACTCCAGAGTTGTTCCAAATTCCAAAGGAAGGACACTACAGGATGCATGATTTATACTTCCCAGGAGTATTTTTATCTCATGCAGCCAGTACAATTTCTAAAATGGAGATGCTAAAAGTGAAGATATTTAAGAAACCACAGACTATTTACAATACTACAAACTATTTCTTTTTCTTCAGTAAATTATGTTTTCTACTGAATCAACAATTGCAAATAAAGGACTTAGTCTAAAGTTCATTTTTGCCTTATACTTTTTGTACACCTGTAAATTCAATAGACAGGAAGTTTTTCACAGCCTAGGAATTACTTAATTTCTTGCTCAATGCTCATTTTCAAATCTTAAATTATTTTCAGCTAAATAGATTTTTCAGGCAGCTGTCTCTCTTTGCAGCCATTCATCGTACGGCTTACACCTCTGGTCACTCTGTCCTTACATTCCTTCTTCGTCTTCCAATAATTTATATATAGTCAGAAATAGGTAAACTGGCACTTTTCCGGTAGGTAAACCCATTCTCATTTTTTACTGCGTCACTTAATACACCACTACGCATCCTCCAGACTTTCCCAACCATCTCTTCTATTCAGGCATTTCCATTTTACCTTTGTGTTTCATCTCTGTAGTCACAGTAAAGTTTGGGTTTGTAATTTATTAACCACAAATTGTTACCACTTTATATCTGAATCCCTTAGAATGTCAAGTCGTAGACCAGTGTTCACCACAAGAAGTTAGAACGCAGTCAGGCATCTTTCTGAAAGTCCTCTCTATCCCAGCGGTTAATAATTTCAATATATTGTTCAATATATTCATCAGTCTCACCATACAGCAAGACCTGGACAGGCTGGAGAGTTGGGCAGAGAGGAACCTGGTGAAATTCAACACGGGCAAGTGTAGGGTGCTGCACCTAGAGAGGAATAACCCCATGCAGTGGGACAGGTTGGAGGTGACCTGCCAAAAAGGCCAATGGTACATTAAGAAGAGTGTGGCCAGTGGGTTGAGGGAGGTCATCCTCCCACTCTACTCTGCCCTGGTGAGGCCACATCTGGAGCACTGAGTCCAGTTCTGGGCTCCCCAGTTCAAGAAAGACAAGGAACTACTAGAGAGACTCCAGTGGAGGCTATGGAGATGATTAGTGGGCTGGAGCATCCCTCTGATGAGGAAAAGCTGAGGGACTTGGGTCTTTTTAGTCTGGAGAAGAGAAGACTGAGGGGGGATCTGATCAACGCCTATAAATACTTAAAAAGGTGGGTGTCAGGAGAATGGGGCCAGTCTTTTTCCAGTGGTGCCCAGTGGCAGGACAAGAGGGAACAGGCACAAACTGGAACATGGGAAGTTCCATCTAAACATGAGGAGGAACTTCTTTACTTTGAGCCCTGGAAGAGGCTGCCCAGAGAGGGTGTGGAGTCTCCTTCTCTGGAGATACTCAATACGTTCTGGTCCAACCTGCTCTGGGTGACCCTGCTCTGGCACGGGGTTGAACTGGATGATCTCCAGAGGTCCCTTCCAACCCCATATCACTCTGTGATTCTATGATTCTGTAATTTGTTCCTTCACTTTGCAAGGGAAAACGTCAATTACCTATTCAGACAAGTATCCAACTCTATGACTTAGATAAGAAAGAACTTACAATCCCCTAAAAACGCATTCCTTAAGTTAAAATATATTAGTTACCCATTTATCGGTCAATTTATTACGCGATCTATTGCTGAACCGTCTGTAATGCCACACGGTAATCCTCTGCAAGTCTATATTACACAATTATCATAACTTTATAATGACAAAAGGTTGATACCTTCATTATTTGTAGTGTACGCATATAAAACAGTCTCATACATATATTGCATATGCATTATATTTAATATATCTATATTTAGAATAAATGATAAAATACATCTTTGGTATGTAATATATTTGACAGCGTAGCACTCTTGTCAAATGAAAGCATCAATATGCTAAAAGGTGACTCAAAGTTCTGGTCCTGCAGACACAAAAAACCATTAATATCCCAATTAGACTTTAGGTAAATGGCCTGTGGGAGTAACTCTTTGCAGCACTGGTTCCATACTCTTCATACCTATTCTAACACATTAAAAATGGTTAAAAATTCAAACTTCTGAGAAAGGTAGAAGGAAGTTAAAACACGTCGCTCTTATTTTTACGGGCTCAGACAACCAGGTCAACCTCCACCACTTGGGATTTGGGGGATACTTACTCCCCTCAGCTGCTTGTAATCAGGAATGAGGAAAAATGGATTAAAAAAAAAAAGTCCCCAAATTTTACTTTCTCTTGAACTTTTGAAAAAAACTTTCATCTAGTTCCCCTGTCTTCTACTGCAATTCCAGTTGTGGCATGGTGTTTACATCCCCAATAGGTCTTTGGCATGGAGCAAAAATAACTTTGATGCAAGTCCTCCATTTTCCCCAGTTGCCTCACACCGGTTTGAGTCTCCAAGAGGTTTTGGTGTGGACAAACTGAATTCCTTTCAGAGGAAACCAAACTGGAAACCCCTGTCCAAATGTCCTCAACGATTTCCAGAAGCAAAACGACTTTGCAGCAGAAGTTCTGGTAGATCAGAACAGGATCAGTGGGACTCTGAAATATTTGTAAAAGCAGTGGTAGATGTGAAGGGAGAAGAAACCATGTGCCAAGAATGGTGTGCGAGAGGGCAACTGGTACTTAACACTTTTGGAAGGATGTGCAGATTCTTTCTTAGTAACTTCATGTGCTCTCCTTGGATCTTGGTACATGTCTACGGTCGTTCAAGATCCCCTTCAGCTCCCCTTTCACTGTCTGACACAAACCAAGCAGCTGGTCTAACTGAGTGCTAGCACTGGAGATAATACCTTTTCTCGACTGAGAAATACTCCTCTTCACCATGAACCATGTAATTGTTTGTTTGTAGTGCGAATTTGTCAATCTAGGATTCCCCAAACCTTTCACTGCTTCCTGGATAGAATTCTTGAATTTCTGAAATACTCTTTGTTTTTTTGCACATCTTAAAACAGAATTAGATCCTCAAGTCTTCATAAAACATTATTCGTTAGGGATGAGAATTACAGAGCAACTACCCTTGAACAGCACATAGCAAAAATAATACATAATCCAAAGTTAAACTAGTTCCCATTTTCAATTAGCAACAAGAATAATTTTCCCTAAATGAGTTCACAGGCATGTGATAAAATCCCTCCCTGCAGCAGACAAAGCGTCTGATACACACCAGTTTTTAGGCAGCAAAAGAAAATATCCGCAGAGATACGATCACAGAACGACCACAGCCAAGTAGCTTCTGATATTTTGTTCAAAGATGTATTGGACGTTACACCTACAGTTGTGATAGCTTTCTACAGCAATAAATCCCACCGCAACAGCGACAGCAATGCACGAACATATCAGAACAGGTTGCTTTAGAGCATCTGGAGTCTAGGACTTGTCACAGTTCACACTGTAAACCAGTTTCTGCTGCAGGACTTCTACTGAAAATGTCCACACGTACCTTACATTGGGGGTAGAAGTACCAAAAAACAATCATGATTAGGAAAATACTTAATTCTAAAATAACTCGATATCAAAAAAGCGTAGGGGTCATCTCCCTTATGCATAGCTCAGTGAGAAAACAACAAGAAAACCCCGTACGCCAGATTCCACTGGTAATACTTTGTGAACAGCGTAAACAAAACTCATGGCGCTCCAGTATAAAAGCCTCAGGCTTCAGCTTTATTAAAACTTTAAACTTAATAATGCAATTCTCCCGCTTCTCTTGTCCCTGGTGTCTTGCGACACAGAGCAAACAGGAGAAAGCAGCCTTGGAGGACCTGTAATAACGTGGAGAACACCAAGTTCCCCAAGACTGGCGGTTGTGCTAATAGGTGGGACAGGACCCTGGGTAGGGATGCTGGTTCCACCTCGCTTACACACCTCCCAGCAATCCGCCTGGTGTGAACAGAGTCTAACAGCTCCTTAGGAAGCCCATCACAACACAGAAGCTGGTACAGCACCGTGCGGGTAAAAAAACCTTTGAATGGGTCCACTACATCTCACCCACAACCGCTCAAACCAAAGCAGGGTGGCAGAAGGGGCACCCTCCACCATCTGGAGCACACAACGTTGGCATTCTACAGGGAGCTTCCTCGCAGACCAAAAATGTGTGTTGGCCAAGAGGGTTTGGTGAAGCTCTTCCCATCAAAAGCTCAACTAAAGCGAAAAAAAGCCAATCCCATTTTTTTAATGCATCTCAAGGTATTTCGGCGGTGAACGTTGCCAAGATATTTACCTTTGGGCTGCTGGACAACCACAGGGATGGTGAGGAAAGGAGGTTTGGAGCAGCTGGGTCTAGCTGGAGTCAGCCTGTTGGTACTCCCTCCTGACAGCAGCAGTCTGCCGTCCCCAAATTGGAGATCTGAGCCGGGGGAATGTCTGTACTCTCATTGGCATGAAAATAAAGTTTTGAAGGGTCAACTGCTTCCACGTATCTCAAGCAGGAACAGAGAGCGACGCCGGATCAGTTTGTCAATGTTCCTACGCTGCTGACTGCAGCAGGGAGATGTTGGCTTGCCTCTAATAGACAAGCTCAAAAATGGTCCGGTCTTAGAAATGTGGAGCTCCACAAGGGCCAATTTATGCTGCCAGGAAGCAGCCTAAACCAGCATGTGCAGCATTTGGCACAACTAATGCTGAGGAGCATCTGATGCTCGAGCCGGGTTGCTGAAAAGCAGCCTCGGGCATGTCCAGGGCCGTACGAGAGCCCCAGGAAAATCACATTTGAAAAATACACATAGTTTAGTTTTGCTAAAGTGTATTTCATTTTGTACTCAACAGATAATTTGGACTTGGGCAGTGGAAGATGTTGCGAGCGCACGATCACGCCGAAACCTCCGGCGCAGCAGCAGATCCTCCGCTGCTCTGGCTTTGCCATGTGTCTGTGTCAGCAGCATCCCCTTAATAGAGATGCAGGAGGTTTTCTGGCAGGAGGCTGCATCACCTCTCCAAACGACACGAGCTCAGCCAGCAAGAGCATTCCTCTGTTGGAATAGCTGCACGAAAACCGCACTGGAGGTTTTGCTAACACAGTTATCTTGGCTGGGGTGGCAAAGGGTTTTTTTCAGGCTCTTAGCTGATGTATCTTTGCCAGTAAAACCTTATGCTCTAGGTCATAGCTTTGCTTTTTTTCTTGGTTTACCTGGATTCCTGAAGCAATGGTTAGCTATTTGAGTGCCATGCCCAGTTTGAAACAAAATAATAAAGTAAAATAAAGTAAGGTAAAATAAAGTAAAATGAAGTAAGATAATAAAATAAAATAAAATGAAATAAAATGAAATGAAATAAAATAAAATAAAATAAAATAAAATAAAATAAAATAAAATAAAATAAATAAAACAAAAGCAAAAACATAAACCAAACCAAAAAAAATAAACCAAACCAAACTAAACTAAACCAAACCAAACCTATTAGTAAAGTGCCTTAATCAGAACCATCTAGACCCATGGCTGAAAGCTCAAAGTGCTGTAGCATCCAGAAAGGTCAAGACCTATGGGGACTAGGCAGCAGAAGTGTCCCTGCTTGAAGCTGGGAGTGCTCTCAGCCTCTTGCCCCAAACTTGCTAGCCTGGGCTCAGTTTTTCACAAAGACTTTCACAGCCCCCAGCACGGGCAAATCACAAGCCATCATTCCAAACACATTTCCACGTTCGAAGGCACGTTGGGTGCCAGACTTTCAGCCCAATCTCACAGCCATTAGGGACGGTTTAGCATCATTTAAGAGCAGCAGTCGCTGCACCGTTGACCCCTGGGAGCGATGCAGGACTGACATTTCATCAGAGGTGCCCTGCCGTGCCCAAGCGAGGTGCTGAACGCCACCTGAGATGAGTGAGCGCTGAGCTTTCAAACCCCACCAGCCTCCTTGCTGTTGACGGGAGCTGTAGGAAGCTCCAGACTAGGGAGGAGCAGGGGTCTCGGGGTGCAGACAGATGATTGAGTTCCGACGACTCCTCCAGTCGCCGCCTGTCAGACTCGCCGCGGTAGCTCACAGCTCGTACGGGCTCCGCGAAAGGGTGGCAGCAGATAGAAGCTGGGTTGTTGATGCTGCTACCAACCTCGGCCATCTGGTCTACCCATCTGAGGGATGCGACTGCTCCAGGGCAGAGACACTCATCTGCTCCCCAGTCAGGCACCACGCCGCCATCGTTTTCAGCCCTGGGGCTTCGAGCCTGGTCAACATCTCCGAGGTTGTTACTTTGGGTGATTGCAAATCAGAAACAAAACCTTCCCAGACCAGGAAAAAAGTTCCTCCTGAGGTACTTGCATGAGCTGAACATCTTTTAAATTCCAGTGGACCAGCTTTCCTACATCTAAACAACCAGTACCCCTATAAAATGGATCGATAAAACTAATCATTTACCCTCAGTTTGTCTTGTTGGGCTCCTCTTTTGCATCACTGTAGGGTGAAAACCTCTAAAAGTCTTGAACCAGAATATGCAGGTTTTTGTAATTTTATTTACTCAAACAATGTTAAAATAAAACACAGCGATCTTAAATCTTTGTGATGACAAATTAGTTGAAATAAACGGCTCCTGGAAATCAGTGTGTAACAAAACCAGTAATACACAAGGCTTGAAAATGAAATGATACAAGGGGTTGGAGTTTTGTTTTGATATTTTACCATCAGGAAGGTAATGGTTCATATCTAATGAAAAACGTGGCCCAGAGTAAGTTATGGAAGTAATTTTCTCATGTTTTAATAAATGTGTAAATCCAGAACTCAGTCTACAAGTGAACAATCATATTAGTGAAATGAATGTGAAGCAATCAAGTAAATAACTGTTTTTACATGTTAAATATCAAACACAACAGGGTAAAATGGCATTACTTCTTCATTGCTTCTGTCTGAATGGTACATGGAAAACTTTCATTACAGCTTTATGCAAATCTCACGCTGGTGCATTTTTCAGTGAAATAGTTAGTTTCCTTATATTTCATTTTATACCTAGAGAAACAGAGAGAGTTGCACTGGTTTAACGTCTAGAGGGGCAAATCCTCCACAGATTTCTGGCTGCTGGCCGAACAAGGACCAAGCACTGATTTAAGAAGCTGCCCCTGTGTTTACCACATGTGTACACAAACAGGTCAGCCTATGTATTAAGTTTTATTTAAAGGCCGGGCTTTGAAAAAAAACAACCCCAAAACAACAGAAAATGGGAAAAGCTGAGTGCTAAGCTCAGCACCTCGCAGATGGACATGGAGCCCGACGCCCTTGTTATTTAAACACAGACAGCTGGATTTCCACTCTAGCCAGAAGATAAGACAACACTCGCTCTTCCTGTCCTTTGAAGCCCCAGCTTCAACTCTTGCAACCTCTGAGTAACTTCAGGAAGGAAAAGGTCTCTCCACAGGCAAGGTCTCCGAGCAAGAGGGTAGGTAAACTGAAACTTTTGGGGTCACACAAACTCATGGAAACAATTCTCTTTGTGGTTAGGGAATGGCAAATTGTGATTTATTACTGCAGGCAACCAAAAGAGAGGAGCAGCAGCTTCCCTCTTTCCCACTAAAACGCTGCTGCCACACACACGCTCCTTTGCCAAAAAACCCAATTACACCAAGCGGATCACAGTATGACTGACACCTTCAAGGTCTGAGAAAACAGTAAAGCAGAAGGGGAAACACTGGATAATTTTTTATCAGGCCTCTTTATCGGACATCGGACATGCCACGAGACACCAAACAAGGTTTTCCACCCACTTGTGAGATGGGGAAGTAGCAGCAAGGCCAAGAAGGCTCCAGGGAGGAGAAAGTTTTTCATTTTGTGAAGCAGACTGAAGGACATATAACTAATCTGACAAATGATTCAGATAAAGATCTTCCAATTCAGAGTATGGAACAGGCCCTCATAAACAGTACACATTTGTAATTAAATGTCTGCTCCTTGCCCTGCACTGGTAGCCACCAGGCACAGCTCTACTGGCAAAAGAAGCCCAGACCCTCCACCCTCTGGAGACACCAGGCATGGACCTGCTCTCCATCAGGTCTGGAGAGCCACAGTGCTGCCATAACAAACTTCCACCTCAGCATCCCTGGACATGGGGATGGGACAGGGGACCAGGATGCTGTCTCACTGCAATGAAGTCTTTCCTTGTTCATCCTCCTGGTCTCCTCAGTGATCTTGAGCCAACCCGGTCATCAGCTCACATCATTTATGGCTGGGTAATGCTCCAGGAGACCCGTGAGCTACTTGCTCTGCATCACCCTTGGCATCAGCCTGCCAGTCACATACCACAAATCACCCTCCAGAACTTATGACATTAGTCAGAGAAGTGATGCCAGGTAGCGATGAGTCGAGAGAATAACGAGGAGCATAATTTCTTAGTGTATGAACGCTGCCGTGCCTACCTGTCAGGACAACGGATGCTGCACAAAAGCACCAAAAAAACCCAGCTTCCCAGGTAGGAAGGTACTCATTTACCACACATGGTCCTTCTTTGGCAAAATAGCCTCAACTCTCATACTCACAAGCCTCAAAGAGCGACTCTGGCACCTTAAGAGCGGCGCATCTTATATTCATGTTTGTTAGGAAATGGGAGAAATGGTCCTGAAAATTTTGGATGGCACCTTGCCCTTTGGTGTTTGCACCCAAGCTGCCAGGCCAAGACTTCTCCTTAGCTATCAGCCAAGCCAAGCCAAGCCAAGCCAAGCTGGGTCTTGAAACCAGGCTACACAAGTGGGCAAGCTGGGACAGTGTGGAAAGCACTGGGCAACCCTCCCCTCTCACTATGGGAAGAGTCAGGCAGGCAGGGCTGCCACCACGAATGTCGCTGGTCCATTGGGTAGGACCTGAAGACACAGCAGACTTGTCCTGGGACCACTGGATCTCCGGGAAGCTCGTCAGGACGCCGCAGGAGGACCATGAAGATCAGCCACCCCTGCACTAAAGTACAAGTGACTTCTGCTAAACTTTCTGCACATACTCTCCAAAGTTTCTGGTGTACTTTGAAAAAAAAAAAAAGGCCTGCTGTGGATTTAACTACTTGCCAAGCTTTTTAAGCTACGAGCTCATCATTTTCAACTTAAGAAGTCCCACTTCAAAAAAAAATACAAATTCACAGATATCATGGAAGGCAAAAGACACTGTGTGAAATCTGCAAATTCTGGCCCTCATCAATAAAAATTCAAAATGTTAAAAACATGGGATAAGGTAGAAAGTCAGCCCTTCTTTCCCACAGCATTTCATGCCTGCTTTGTGTTATATATCTACCAAATGATAAGCTCCTTGAAAGAGAACCATTTTCCTTTTGTTTGGTCCTGAACACACAGTTGGAAGTTCAAGCATCTAGCACACAGAGAAGCATTCCTGTATGCTCTGCCTAATTTTCAAATAAGTTAAATAGAATATACATAATAGCCATTTAGTTAGATCAAAGGCAGCTGGAGCCACCCTTGGTGTTTATTTCCAAACCATTACACATCACTAGCAAGATATTCCCTACAACCCTCTGATCTCGTAAGGTTCATAAGCAACACTAAAACCAAAAGCAACGGCGAGCTTTACTTCTGCTCCTTTTCCTCCAAAGTCTCCTTCAATGATGAAACGGACCTGGAAAGGTTTTCCACATCTTTATTTGACTACCAGCATCACCACAGCTTCCCTAGGGCAGAGAAGGGTCCTGGAGAGCAACACTCTACCACGAGGGGTCTGGCTGTATCCTACCACATATATATCTACAGGAGAGATGGGGGGGGACTCTTGATGAGGGAGGGGAGCCATAGGAGGAGGGGGAAGGGTTTTAACCTGAAAGAGGGGAGATTGAGATGAGATGTGGGGAAGAACTTCTTTGCTGTGAGGATGGTGAGAGCCTGGCCCAGGTTGCCCAGAGAAGCTGTGGCTGCCCCATCCCTGGAGGGGTTCAAGGCCAGGTTGGAGGGGGCTTGGAGCAACGTGGTCTGGTGGGAGGTGTCCCTGCCCAGGGCAGGGGGTGGCACTGGTTGGTCTTGAAGCTCCCTTCTAACCCAAAGCATTCCATGATTCTATGCTATCCAGGTCTGTCCTGTTACAAGGATGAGACCCTGGTCACATCTCCAGCAGTTGGACAGATAAGCCCACTCACTGGACATGGAAACCTGAAGGCTTCTGCACACGTTGGGAGGGAGGTGTACCAACGGAGTGCACCAGCTTATACCATACCTTAGAACCACATTCAGCGATAATCACAGTTCAATCTACCTCCACGCACTTTTAAAGCCATATAAAGGTTCTTTTAAGCTGCACCAAGGAGTGTCCTTACACCAGGATAAATGCCTCATTGGGAGGTTACCTCAGTTTAACTAAATTCCTGTCTAAACTAAGGATCAAACAGACAAAAACCTGAAGTATAGACAAACCTTCCTCTGCTGAACCCAGCTTGAGAAGACCACACATCTGCCTGCTCCTAAAGCACCCCGGTGCAGCCTTGGAGCAGAGGACCTGAGCTAACTGCTGGAACAAAACCAGCTTCCCCCGGTGGAAAGGGAGGGAAGGTTCACGCCAGACTTGAAAGGAAGCTTTCCTGAGCTTAACAACAGCTGGGCCGCCAATGTTTTCAGTTTAATCTTTTTTTTTTTTTTTTTCCCCATGTAACCTTTGCGTGAACTTTCCGAAATGAATGGCTTTGGCTTATAAACCTGCGTTCCTGGACCAAACAGCCCCGCGAAGCTGGCAGCCCCTTTCACCCTCACCCCTTGTATTGCTAACCTTAGATATCCCCCCCCTGCCGCTAACGGGGCTGGAGATGCAGGTGCAAGGAAGCTGGAGCAAAACATCACGAGCAGCCCACCAAACACCCCAGTGCTGGGACATGGAGAGACACGGTTCCTGCAGGAGCTCAGACAGCCTGGGCCTTCTGGTGGGACACAGTGGCTGCTCCGAGTCCCATGGATTTCTGAGATCACAGAATCACAGAATGCTATGGGGTTGGAAGGGACCTCTGGAGATCATCCAGTCCAACCCCCTGCCAAAGCAGGTCCACCCAGAGCAGGTTGCACAGGAACGTGTCCAGGCGGGTTTTGAATGTCTCCAGAGAAGGAGACTCCACCACCTCCCTGGGCAGCCTCTGCCAGGGCTCTGCCACCCTGAAAGTGAAGAAGTTCCTCCTCATGTTTAGGTGGAACTTCTTATGTTCAAGTTTGTGCCCATTTCCTCTTGTCCTGTCACTGTGCACCACTTAAAAAAGACCGGTCCCACATTGGGGATGTGGGATATCAAAGCATTATTAGATGCGGATGGTGGGGTTTGGGTCATAAATACATCACTTGGGATATATTTTTTTTTTCCCAACTCTTGCTGTTGTTTCCAGAGGGAACCGTGTTCCATCACAAGACAACCAGCTTGGCCGCTAATGGCCAAGTGTGAAAACGGTGGCAATGAATCCCACCCCAGCTATTCTGGTGAGAGACGGGTAATGAACTCGTGCTGCGGTACACAGGTTTTGTCAGCGCACTTTTTCAGCTTCGGTTTCAGAGATGAAGCCATAAGCACATAGGGCAGATCCTTCTGAACAGCGGGTGCTGGAGAGGACCTTTCAGGAGAGAAAAGACCCGCGCCAGAGGTGTATCCCCCATGCTGGTATCCACCAGGCTCTGCTCAGCGAGTGCACGGGATGAGTTTTCCCAGGCTGAGGCATCAAAGTTTATGCAAGTCAGGAGGGAGACGGCTGATGTGACCCGTTGGATCCAACGGGGCTTGGATTGATGGAGTTACCTTTTAGGATTGATGAAACAACCAGTTCTGTACAAAAATATCTACTGCAATGTATAGGTGGCGTGCCTGCTGTCTCAACAGAAACACAGGTTTCCTTTGGTTAGTTTTGGGGAGAAAGTCGTAGTTTTATAATGGGTGGCGTTTGTCCCTAAGGACGCAAAGACACCCCTAGAATTGTCAAGGCGATTTCCATAGAAAATGTGTGTGCAGAGAGCACACGGTATAGCAGACAGTCACCGTTTCAGGTTCATATATTAATGAACCAGAAATTACATTCCCTCTATAGCAAGTGTCCTCCAGCACTCCCCTACCTTAAGGAAAATAGCACTTCAAAACGCTGACAAGTGCAAAGTCTATAAACCCATCATTTAAATATCTGACAGTAAGCACCGGCAAGAGATGGCAGTAGAAAATGTACACTATAAAGGGCTCTGTGGCAGCTACAGGGGAATTTTCTTGGTTTTCCCTTGTTTTCAGTATTTCATTTCATAAAACCTCTCCCAACGTTTAGCCGAGCGCACCGTGGCGGTTTAAGTCACCTATGGCACGAGAGCCTACCCGAGCTGCACTCTCACCGCCCCCACGGCGTTACTCCAGCACCAAAACCACCAACAAAAATGTTTTCACACTCTGCATGTCAAAATCAATTTTACTAATAAGTATGACATTTCCTCTAAGATGAACAAATTTAGTAATTTTTTTTTTACTTCTCATTTTTCTTTTTTTTTTTTTCTTTTTTTTTTTTTCCCAATTACGATTTTATCTGTTCTAGCCTAATACGGGAGCAAATTGGAGCGATACCACGCCGCTCCCATTCAGAGACATTAGCCCAGTTCCTAAAGTAAGCCGGGAGCAGTTTTTCAGGAAGCAGTGCCGGTGGGAAGGGATGGTGGCCGTGCTGGGAAGCAGCCGCTGAAGCCCAGAGCAGCTGCGACGGCGCCGATCCAGCTGCCCCGGCTCCGCTCGCTTATTAAAATTGTCTTCTGGAAAATAAACCAGCAAAAACCCTTCAATGCCTGAGCTTATTCCTGCTTAAAGGGGTGTGAGTTGGGGCTCCCAAGGCAAGGGCCAGGAGGGGGTTCTCACCAGACACTGGATATGGATCGCTAATGCACGGCACAAAGGCTGCTGAAAAGCCATCAGCTGGGAACAGCTTTTGGTCACTACTAAACAGGGGCAGGTTTGAACCAGTGACCTAGAAGTGAAAGACTTTGTAATCTGATTACCAATCCCTTGAGCCATCCCATCCCTCCCCTTTTCTCTCCTTTTTTTTTTTTTTTTTTTTTTTTCTTACTGATAAGAGAAAAAGGGTCTTATTACCTAAGCAACTTTTGTAGCCTGTTAGCAATGCAAAAGCTTTCATTTAGTGCTTAAAAAGGAAAGTCTCATGGGCACGCTTATTAGCCCATCTCAAGCACAGGCTCTGTATTATTTTTTCCCTATTAATTTCAAAATAAATGTATTGGTATAAAAGTGTAGCACCATGCTTTTTCTGATAATGATTTATAGTAAAGTTCTTGCTGATTAAAATAGGTGCTGATGAGAGGTTTTTACATAGCTGTGGAGTCAACAGATCCCTCACTGGCAAACGGGGAGACAACACGCTCCTTTTGTCAGCAAATACTCCAAAGAATATAAAGGCATTACCGAGGTACGGTGCGTATCTTAGACTTAGACATCTAAGCATCTAAATCATTTGCTTTTCGTACATAAATCATACTCTTAAACAACGACCAAGGCGCGTTTTCTCACTCAGGAGCAGAACGCCTTGGTCAGTGTTACAGTCTCAACATCAAATATTATTTTAATGCACAAACAGGATCTCCCAAGTCTGCCAAGACGCATTTAAATCGCCTTTGAGGGACGATGAGGCTATTGTTTCTCCTTTTACCTTCTCGGTCCTCTTCTCAAGACCCTCAGGAAGAAATCTGGGAGACCTTTTCTGCCAGTTTCCTACCTCTTTTTTCCAGACATTGTGGCCTGCACATTAACGCCGCTTCCTTTGGCTGGAGGTAATAAACGATTAGCTACAGCGGAGCGATGCGGTGCCCGTGTTATTCTTCCCTGTTACTACACTCAGCCAATGTCTCAAAAATTAATGCAAGTGCATCAGGATCTGAAATTAACTTTTTATAGCCATAAGCAACATCCCGCTAGGAGGGGGAAAATCCTATTATAGCAGTTCTGGCATCGCACCGCTTGTAGACTGTTAGCACACACAAAATAAGATTTCAAATTACAAAATGGTGAATGCAAAAAGAGTTGTTCCATATTGATTAAACATTTTTTTTCTTTTTTTTTTTTTTGCTTATGAACCGATAAAGCAAAACTAGGTGATGCCCGCTCTGGCTAAATGACAGATCTATTACTAAAGATCAGGTAGGAGACCAGATTGTCCAAGACTACTACGTGATTATACAGAAATAATTAGAAAGCCTAGATATTTATAATAAACATGCCATACTATCCTCTGGAGTTGCGCTGTAACTTCCAGGAGGATTTTTCAGAAATTTATACAATCACTGCACTGTTTAAAAATACATTGCTAAGAACTAGAGCGGCTCAAAATCACTTTGACATTTGCAAGCAATTATGCTGGACTAAAATAAAATACTTTCAATTCAATCTGCACAAATTATAACCTATTGTTATAATGGCTTGCCTTTTAATGGGCACGAGTTCTGGCTCGGACAGTTTTTTAAAAGTTTATTAAAAAACTACTTTTTCTATGTAAGAAAATCACGACGTTTCAAACGGCTGGAAATCAGAACTTATATACGGAAAAAACCTTTAAGTGCACCAAAGACCCCTCACCTCAACTAACAGGTCATTTGCAGGGATCGGGCAAACCCGCTGTTAACTACACACGTTTACGAACACGGGGTGTGAGAAAATTTACACACTCACCAAAAGTCAGCACGAGTCAACCAGAAAGAAATATTTGGGCTAAACACCAGAGAGGTAGAACAAAAAAAAAAACCCACCAGACCGGATTAGACATGGGGCCTGGCACCAAATCTCAGCTTAAGCAATGAAAGGTGCTTTAAGGACTTAATCTCATGAACCTGAGTGCTGGAATTTCATAGCAAGGGAAAACCCCCGACCTGGCCAGCACGCCGCACTCGTTACAGCCCTTTGCTGACAGCAGAAGACAAGGACGAGCGAATAGCAACCCTTGGTGTCTTCACACTGAGCTTGGACGTTATTGTTTTGATAACGTGCCTGATATCGGTATTAATTTTCTGATGCTTGTGAAATGACGCCTGTTTTTATTAATCCGATAAACCCGGCCATTCAACCTCTTCTGTAGATCCCAGCCAAGATAACGCTACTAAAAGAGCCCACAAATGGGAGAAACCTTTGAACTTGGAGCAGCAGCTCAGGTGATTCAGTATTCTGCAATTAATGACACATTTTTCCAAGGGTAATGTAAAGGATACACGCTTTACACATACCGAAGATGCACTCCTTAAACTTCCTATTCTTGTCCTCTGCTTATCTTTCTCCTGACCTTTGCTGAAATAAATCACCCCGCCTCCCCGGCACTCTCCCCGACGTGTTTCTAACGCTGTGCATCACGCTTGCTGGCTGGAAGCACAGCTGGCAAGGGATCCAAACCCCATCGCAGGGCAAAACCAGCCTTCTGCCTATGCCAAGAGTGACATTTCGAGGTTTGGTGGGCTTTTTTTTTTTCGTTTTGGTTTTTTTTTTTTTTTTTTCAGTAAAAAAATTGTTACTGTACGGGACGCTTGATGCTGTGTTTGTGAGCAGTGATGACTCCGCCCCTTGTATTAACGCAGGGCAAAAAAACCCAAAACAACAACGAACTGAACAGCCTGGAATTTCTTAATAAGGACTCGGCTGTTAATCAAAGTAAGATGACAGAATCCAGCCTCCCGTCCCAGAAGGAAGCCGCAACCGAGGACAAGCAGTGCCCTCTAGTGTCACCGCCGGCGGCCGAGGGACCCCGTCACCCCGCCGGCGGCCGTGGGAACGGCGGGGCCACCCCCACGCGTGACCGCGGGGGGACACACGGACCCCCCCCGACGACAAGGCGACCGGCCTTGGGCACCCCGCGGGCATCCTCCCCTGCACCCACTGGGGCGCGTTCGTTGAGTATACCCACGTATAGAATGGGTACGTATAGAATTCCATGTCTACAACGCGCGCAACTCCACGGCGTCTGTAACGTCGCATCCCGGCGGCTCGGGAATGTTGCATCCCGGCGGCTCGGGAATGTCACATCCCGGTGGGGTGGAAGCAGGCGTCGGAGAGAGTATCCCGTCGGAACTGCTGGCTGCGGAGATGTCCTACGTAGGAGCCGCCGAAGGCACAATGCCGGCGGCGTGGGCTGAATGGCTCGACTGGAGTGGCCAGAAGGTTTTTGCATCCATCAGAAATTATAATTAAACCTGTAATGAGTGTTTTGACATCTTTCTTTCCCCCCCCCGCCCTTTTTTTTTTGTTCATTGGAGATTAACAATATTTAGACTTTATTACCCTCCAGTATCAACAATTTTGTAATATAACTTCTATGCCTTTTAGCAAATTACCTCAAACTCCACTCCCCAAAATTTCTCTCCGATGGGAAAAAAAAATCTACAAAACTTCAGCTTGTGTTCTATTTAAGCTGAAACTCCAACTGAGTCATGCTAGGTTTGTTTAATTTTTCATTTTCCTGCATAAACATTTGACAAAGAGAGAAAGCTATCTGCTCATCTTGTGAATGATGGTATACGTCATATGTTCATTAGCATTCACGTCTTCCGTGAAGTACAGGCAATAAAATAAGGAAACAAAGACAAAAGGTATAAAAGAGCGATACAAGATGGCACCAGTTACAGGTGCATGGAAAGAGTCGCGAACACTATAAGAAGACATATATGAGATGTCAAATAAGCCATTCTTATAGTAGTGTAAAAAAAGCCAAACAAACAAAAAAAAAATTAAAAAAATTGAAGCCTGACAGCGCTGCCCAATTTCATTTGCATAAAAAGTGCAAGCGACTATTTATAAATATATTCAGATCACAAGATGTTTGTATTCTGTGTTTCCATGTAAAGCATTAATAGACGTTTATTCCCATCCTTGCATTTTAAAAAGCAATGCAAATAAATAGGCTTTTACATAAAGACTACAATGTGCATTATAAATTGATCCCTGTTTGAAGTGAAGGCGGCAAATGTGCATTAGTTTAGGAGACGAGTGGCTGGAAACGCGCTGCCCGGAATGACAGTAGATATGAATTTAGGCACCTTACAATAACTACTGGGGTGCAATTGCCGACGAAACTTTAATTGCCTAAGATTCATTAAAAAAATCTCTGAACGGCACACACATGCCCAGCCTCAATTTGAAAATGTAGCCATAAAAATTGGGATTGGAAGTTTTTGCCGTGAGATTTTAGCAGTAATTTAGCGTTCTGGAAAAGTTAGCAACTGGAGTAATCCAACTGCATTTTTACAGCAGATGCTGCATCCATGGCCACCACCTATATATATATATATATATTTTTTTTTTTTTTTTTTTTTTCAGGAGAATTTTGGTGCTGCTACCCGGGGAACCCACCCCAAACCCCCTGGCTCAAGCACGGAACGGTTGGGGAGGTGGGAGGCGAAAGCACCATCACGTATTCTGGACGTTAAGAAAGTAGGGGTTTTTTTTATTATCTTTCCCCCCCCCCTTTTCACACACAGAGATGCTCGCAGCCGCGTTTTAGGGATGAGAAGAAAGGACAAGGTCGCTTGCCGCGGCACCCCTTGATCCCCCGTGCCCGAGGATGTCAACCTACTGCTGAAAACGTGACACGCGGGTTACCCTTCAGGCTGGCCAACAAAAAAGTTGATTTTTTTTCTTCTTTTTGTCAGAGGGAAGCGGTTGCTATTTACCCCCGCCCGGGCACCTGCGTGGGGTGAATGACACCAGCGGAAAGAAAAGAGGGAGCCCGAAGACTGACGTCCCCTCGGCATCACTCATTATCTCTGCGTTTTGACCAAAATGGAGGCTTTTTTTGTTGTTGTTGTTGTTGTGGGGAGAACTGGGGCGGGGGGCGGAGGGGGGGGGGCGGTGAATCCTGCCGTTGGGATGGAGCTGGCTGAGGAGAAGAGGGAGGAAAAGGATGGACGCCCCCGTGCAAGGGCGTGCGGGGAGCGTTTTGGCGCTGACAGGGCAGGGAAGTGTGGCTGGGGATGGAGCTGGGTGGAAGAGGGATGATTGAAGGGGAGTGTGTCGACGCGCGGGAGGTCAGGGGGAAACGGGGAAGGGCCGGAACACACCTCCCGCATTACCAGCATCAATGGGCCTTTGATGCTATAGAAACCGCTCCGCTAAAACTTATTACGAATTTTTATAGCCATAATGTGCCCTATGTGCCATCGGGCCTGAAGATCTACCCGGGCAGGGAGAGGTGAGGAACAGCAAACTGCGGAAAATGCCCCCGCGCCTTTGGCCCCCCGGATACAAGCCCGTGATTTTTCCTACGGGATGCGCCTCCCAAACTACCTGATTTAGAAAAAAAACTGTGAAAAGTTAACTTCAGTGCGTACGGGAGCGAAGCAGAAGGCAGAAAGACTTTTCTTTTTTTTTTTTTTCCTTCTTTCAAAATAAGGTATCGGGAGGGATGCGCATTATATAACTAATTTTAATTTTGTGCAGCTACAAACTATAGACTTGCTATCCCTTTCCACAGATTCATGCGAATCTACCAAATATAGCGACATTGAAATTTCAAATTTCTTTTTTTTTCTATAGCACTTGCTTCACAATTAAGAGTAAAAAAAAAAACTTCACTTGGATTGTACTTAGCAGAATGCTGCAAAATATAAAAATGTACCGAGCACGTACAAAAGAAGTGCAATCCCGAGCAACGCAAGTAAAAACGGACACCATTATTTTCTGTGTCATGCAATAAAAATCAGTTTTGCCCCACCAAATGAGGATTTAGCCTCTACGTAAATAGGACAACTGCCTTTTTTTTTTTTTTTTTTTTTTTTTTCTTTTTTTCTGGAGAAAGAGAGGTGGTGGGAAGCGACACGAGGGTCTGCAGAGCAGGACGATTCTAATTGTTTTGTCTTTATTATGCATTATTCCTATGAAAGCCACCACCCCGTTACCCTTTCAGCAATAAAGTAGGGCTCAGAGGGTGACCCCATTAAATCTGGTGCTAAGCAGCCTCTCCTCAAAATACGAACAGGACAGAAAATCAGCATTTCTGGAGTGAGACGGGGAGGCTCTTCTCAGTTCCCTCCTCGGACTGCCGCCCCAGGTCACAAGTGTCGAGGGGTTCTCCATCAAGTCTTTGTCATTTAATAAAAAATAAAAATAAAAAAAAAAAATAAAGAAAGAAAAAGGCAGAAATAAACTTTAATGCCTTTTAAAAAAACCGCACCAGGGTGAGTATTTTGCACGCGATGGAAGTTTGCCAGTTAGATCACCAAAATGGAGAGTAAAAAATGTTTAAGGTGGGAGTGGGAATGGAGTCGGGGAAAAGATCTTTAATTGCCACACGGTGCCCGCCACATCGGCAGTACCTGGACTTTGGGAAAGATCTCCCCCAGCAAAAACAGCACAGAACCACCTCGTATCAGCGGAAACCTGCTTGTGAAATGAAAATGTCTCAGTGACACGGGAGAGAGGTGACACTTCAGACATCCTCTGTAATTTTCCCAGTCTCTACATACTACGGTGTTACAAACTAAAGATAATAATAAAAAAAAAACAACCCCGCAGACTTTGGCATTTCATTCTTGACATACTTATTCTGAAAACCTTTGCCCCGCGTCTGAAAAATATCACTTTTTGCCACGGACATTATATCTTTCACAAGGAAACGTAAAAAACATTTTTTTACATTGTGCTGCTCTGTTCCACTCAGACCTTACCGGCAAAAGGACTCACTCACTCCTAACGCCTGATGATGAAGATGCCCAGCAATCAGGCAATTATTAAAACCCACTCAAAACACTTATTTCAATCCACTCAGAGCATCACGTGGGGCTGCGAATACCGGCTGGGAAAAACCTGGCTGTACCATACCCGCGGCGGGTGTCGGAAGCTCTGGGAGCACCTACACACGTCTTCCTCACCTTTTTTCTAAGGAATCCGCTTTGTTTGGCAGCACAATGCCATGCGTGCTGCCCATAACCTTTCATTTTTCCTGAGAGCATTTCCACCTGAACTAAGAGATTAGGTGTCCTTCCTTAATTTTAGTGGCTTACAAGCAATCGTGTCCCGTCCCACCCTTTATTTTTCAAAACCGAAGTCGTTTGCAAAAAGATCTTTCTCTACCAGAAATTTTTTGGCTCTTGTTGCTCTGTGTAGTTTCACGCATATAAGCAAGTCCAGCGTTTTTCTTCAACTGAATAACACAGATAATGGGGCTGCTACAAGATACTCAGACTCTTCTTTTTCTTTTCTTTTTTTTTTTTTCTATTTTTTTTTCTATTTTTTTTTTTTCTCCCAGAATTAAAAGCAAGTTCCACTCCTCGCGAAAGAGATTAGCTCATATTTAGCCCGTGCCCATCTTCTATGTTCATTGACTCAAGTATCACCAAAAGACAGCTTAAAATAAGTGAAAAGTGTTGCTGATGCACAATCTGTGCACAATGCAGACACACAATATATAAAAATATATATATATATATATAACACTCACACAGGATATCGCTACGTATTACAAAATAGTTATCGGTATAAATATGCACCGATTTCACTTATATACTGAAACAAAACAGAACAGATTTCCAGTTACTATCCAACTTTTTTTTTTTTTTTTTCCCTTTCCCTGCAGATTTTTGAAATCTGTATTTGCATGTTCATCCTCCATGCGCTGGAAAGCTCAGAATTCATCATCGATGCAAAAAAAATCAGAAAAGATCCTCTGTACCAATAGGTCAACACATTCTTTTGCGATTTTAATAATGGCCTGTCCTATTACATTTGTTATTCATATAGAATAAGGATAGACAATTTTTAGGCATTATATAGCTTTCTTCTGGAATATTAGCTTTGTGGCTTTGAGAGGCCATTTTCTAAAGATCCTAATAGTCAAATGACATCTTGGGAAATGTTACGTTCTCACTGCATTTGCATGATAATGAAGATGAAATTTCATATACGCTACCTGAATTATACTTATCTAAGTTTTGTTTTACGGAATGACCAGAGGAATATGCTCCCTAAGCCAAAGTATCTCAGTACAATGGCAATACATTATTGCTGCTGTGAAAGACACAAAACTGTAATCCAAGCGATAAAAAAACCACAAAACCAACAAAAAACCCTGCGTAATTTATGTAACAGTGTTAATATGATCTCGGCTGTGTATCTCTGAATACTTATTTCCTTTGAAGAAAATTTCTACAGCATCCCCAAAAATACCCATAGTATTTTATTTTATTTTTTTTAAATGCTGAAGGAACGGCTCTGTGATGCTCCGTAGGGCAGGAATGCTATTGGAACAGTGTATTTTTCACCAACACACGGTGTTATCACCCACTTGGTGAAGTTAATCTGTCACTTTACTCATTAGATACGAGCTGCCCGTGGGGTACAGCCGCATTTCACCCGTACGCACGGGAAAGCCCACGTGTCGAATCGTTTTCTGACCCCAGAAATAGGTTTGGTGGACAATAACAGCGGGCATCTCCCCCATCATTAGCCACGCAGGCGAATTTGGGGCGCTCAGAAATCACGGCGGTGGATTTCAGAGCTCCTGAATATTGTTATTGCCGGAGACGCTGAAGAGCTCCATCCCCTACAAGGGTGAGCCAAGAACCCAGATGCCAAACCCGGGGTGTCCATGTCCTACCACACCAGTAACGACACGGACATCGCACGGAAATACTTGTCCTCTCTGATCAACACAGGGCTGACCCACCATCGCAATCTACCTATGTGATTAATTTAGAAGGACAGCTCCAGAAAGCCAAAATCCAACCGCGTTTTTATTCCAAAGATGCCATTTTTAAATATTTTTATAAAGACCGAAGGAAACTCCGTATAAACCACTCATGTTAGAACCCGACAATATTAATCTGAGCAAAGACACCAGCACACACAGTCTTAGATTAGGTCTCCACGTATAATTGCCAAGTCTTTGAAGAGAGAGAAGTTTTGATTTTTGCTGGAAGCTATAGGCATTGTTTAAAAAAAAAAAACAAACCAAAACACAGCATGGAATAAATGGTGTACATAATGGCGATTTTATTTAACATTGCTTTTCAGTGGTGTGCTGTAACTGCGGAAACACATCCAAACTAAAAAAAAAAAAGAGAAAGAAAAAAAATACTTATCCTGAAAAAAAAAAAAAAAAAGGAAAGGCCTATACTCAAAGGAACATCTGAATAAAATTGAGACATCTGCAGTAAAGTTTTTTCCCTTCTCCCTAGAATGTTTGAGATGAACTCGGCGTAACACTTGCCTTCCAAGAAAAGACAGGGTGATCAATGCAGGAGCACATCAGGCTCCCTTGGACAGGCCAATCAATGCAAGAAAGAACCTTGCCCAGGGCCTTATGCAAATAGAAGCACGTCCTGCAACCCGGGGAGGGAACATGCGCAATAGATCAATGGCATCTGAAAAACCTTACAGCTATATCAGCCTCAGACAGTAAATATATAATGATGAATCCCTCACGTTCAGCCGTGAACTCTTTAAACTAGGTTATTTTCAACAGCTGGTTTGGGAAAAAAAAAAAAAAAAAAAAAAAAAATCTGCCGGGGCTGTAGACAGCAACGGCGGCGAAGTGAAATAAGATTACTGAGGGTTAAATTAACAATGCTCTTTTTTAAGGCTGAGAAAATATAATCTCTGAACTTTAACACCTTGTAAAATGCTGGAAGTTACAAGCCCGCTGGGGTAGGGACCGAGAGGGAGGGGGTGGCTGGGGTTTGGTGTCATTATTTTGATATTTTTATTTTTTTTTTTAAACCTACTCAGTAAAGAACTCGGTGAGGTGGGAAAAAATACAAGGTTTATCATTTACAAGAACTACAATACCAGAGATCTAACATCATAGTCATCACTCTGTTGACTGAAATTTATTCTGTCAAAGAATATCGTAATTATATTTTTTGTACCCTCGACTGCTTTAGACTATGTTTTAAAGGAATTCAAGAAAATACTAAGGCTCGTAAGCAAAGCAGCTGACATATAACATTAATACTTCAAAAGCACTCCAAACGGGAATAAAACTTGGTAAGATGCCCTAAACAATATTCATGACCACAGGACCATACATGTTCACCAACTACTTGGTAACTACATCAAAATCGCTAAAATAACAAGTCTTCCCATGGAGACTTGCGGGGAATGATTTCCTAAACATTATTCATCATCTGTTCTTGGGAAAGGGATGGGGAGAGAAAGGAGGAGGATGAAGGAACAAGCGAAAAAAAAAGGCTACAAAAACTTTTCCTCTGAAGAAACTCCACTTTCAAAGGTCACTAGCGGCTCCTCACTTCATGGCACAAAGGTATAATACTCCTGTCAGTCGGCTGGAGCCACCCCAGGACAATATACAATCCAGGGATTGACAAGAAAATAAAATACCTTAGGCTTACGAGGCTTAATCAACCTCATGAAAACCTCCTGCACTTCGTATCCTGATACTGCAGGATACTGAGATTCGCTGTTACACTTAATCTGCCTTGGAAAACGGAAAAGACAGAAAAATAACTCATGAAACTATTTGTTTTTCGTGTATTTATGAGGAAATTTTAATCCCGTGTTTTGACACTTTGCATTGAAATCTCAGTTTAGTTCTGCAGTGTTAAAAGCACAATTTTCTCAATGAATATACGTGCAAAATCTACTTACATATTTTTACTTCATATCACATTCAAGCAAAGCCCTTAAATAGGATTATTTTAACATTTAAACACTGGTAGTCATGCTATTATTAATATTAAAATACTTCACTAATATACTGAAAGAGCTATGTAACACATCTCCACTAGATTAAAGAAAGGAAAGTTCTGGGATAAAATGCAAATTCCAGCTGCTTCTTACAGCACCACAGTTTTAGAGCTCCCTTCACCAGAGCATGTTTGGATTCCTCTTACTCCACCTGGATTTGCGATGCCTAATATATTATTAACTTGCAGTTCCCCTGGTTGATCCACTAAACCGGGTCTTAAAGTCTTATAAAATCTCTACTGTTCCACACAAAAGCCATACCTACACTTTTTGCCATAATTAACATTTAAATTAACATTAACACAATACACTTGTGTAGTCTTATCAGCGTAAGATCACGTCACAGAAATGGGAAAAAGTATGAAATAACAGTGAGACAACTTCCTTTTTTAAATGGTTTTTCCATTAAAAAAAAATCAACAAACGCAGAATTTAAAACAGCCTAATATTCCAGATACAATAATCTAAAAGTACCACAAAACTTGCCAGGGAATAATACATGCGATTTTCCCACTTTCTTCATCATATAGGCAAACCCAAAACTGCTTTCTTTTTTCATTGGCGTTCACGTATGCCTTCAAAGACAACTGCAAACTCTTGACACTGTGATGATGTGATATGTTGTGAAATCTTTACTATTTAAGCTGCTCCCCATACCAACCTAGAGGAATAAGTAGCCACCTACAAAGTTAAACAAAAATGCCAGTTTTTCATATTGTACCTGCCAGGAAAGAGGCGTCTGCAGAGGGTGAGGAGCACTGAAGGGTGCACACCACAGCCAAAAGATGCACCTGCTTGGTAGGACCCAGATACAGGTGGGTTAAATAAAATAAAAAGGAAGATGTGCATCTCATCAAATGTTGGAAGAGGCTGCCCAGGGCAGCGGTGGAGTCACCACCCCTGGAGGTATTTAAAAGCCAGGCAGACGTGGTGCTGAGGGTTGTGGGCTAGTGGTGGACGTGGCAGTGTTAGGTCTATGCTTGGTGTCAATGATCTTAAAGGACCTGGAGGTCTACCTCCTTCAGGACTCCAACCTGGAGTCTATGAATAGAAGATTTTACAAGATTAAGATGGCAAAGTCCAAACATCAACGTGAATGGGGTGAAGGACTAGTATGTCTCTACAGGAAAACAGAAGACAGGACTTTTTACAGAGGCACCAGGACTCTGGGCAGGACAGCACGTGTACCAGCATCTCAGGAATTCACCTCGGGGAGCCAAAAAAGAGATGGACAGAAATAGTTTATATCAGAGAGAAGGCAAAGATGCTCAATGTCAGGTACTTTTCTCAGAGGTTCAGGACAGAAGACCTGTCTCCCGTTACTGTTGATGAATCTCCCCAGTGTTTGGAAGAGCTCTGATAGGTATGAGATGGTTGGGAGAGTAAACACCTCCATTGAGGTGCACATCTAGAGAGGATAACTTGTAAATTCTGGGAAATTTGGGCAGCCGATGAGGAAATTAACAGCTAGGCAAGAAACTACGGAAAACCAGTTGTCCTGGAGTTAACTGTCGGGATCAATGGTGTACTTCATGCGTCTTAAGGAGATGGCTTCACACAGACGTTGCCCCATCAGCTTTGATAGGCTCCAGGGCTGAAGTTTTTCTGCACAACTGAAAGGATGAGCGACGTGTTCTTTGAACACAGTCCTGTGCTTTGGCTTTCTTTTTTTTTCTTTCAAAGCTAGAATTTGAAATGAAAAATAAACTGACTGATAAGTACACTGTCTCGCAGAATTTAAAACAGTTGAAACAATGCAGGAAAGGATACCGATACAAAGGAATTTATTGAGCCAGAAGGAAGTTTCTAGTCAGATATAGGGATAGATGCCAAATATGGTTTTATTTAACATCTTCATTAATGATCTGGAATTAATTAAATTTGCAGGTGACATTAAAGCAGGAGAAACTGCCAAGAGAAGTAAGGCATGAAAGAAATACAAAACGAGCTTCCAAGATTCACAGACCTGTAGCACAAAAGGGATCGTTATGACAATCTAGTTTGTCATCCCGCGCAACAAGGGCCAGAACGCAGCTAGATTTAATTTGGAAGAACGTGAGATAATACTGTTGGGTGGAGAAAAATCATCTACTACGTTCAGTACCTCTGGGGAAAGGGAAATTGAGAACATTAAAATACTCTGAGGGATGCAGGAACATTAGTGGGTACCAAATTCAAAGACACTTGGGAAAAAAAATCTCAGTACCATTTTGGCTGCATTGACCAAAACGCTGCAGAGCTGAACAAAGGTACTGAAGTTCACCTTGAGCTGACTACAGTAACTGCACTTAAAATACTGAGTTCAATTCTCTACCAGAGAAATGTTGACAAATACTACTTAAATCAGACAGGAATACAAAGAAAAACAGGAAAAAAAAAAAAGAGAAAAGAAGCCCTAGTTATATATAGTTGGGCAATACGAGAACAAGGGGATCGAAGCACGAGAACAATTGCTAGAGATCAGAAAGCTCTTCATACCAAAACCTAAAAATAAATGTTCACTGTGCAGTGCACGGAATTTAAAACAATGCCAAGAAATTATAAAAATATACAACTAGTGAGATGATGCAACTCTAGAAAAGTCTCTGCGAAGGAAAGCAGAAAGCACTGTGCCTTCCACCCCCAAACCCCACAGGATACAAACCCGTATTCCCAAGTAATTGGATTTCCAAGTAAACCTAACTTTCACCCATTTTTGTTCTTTGCTCACTTGATAATTAGCAATCCAACTTTGGTGTCAAAGAAGAAAATTAATATGAACGGGCCAATGAGATGTAAAGTAATGATGGGTGGTGCCGGCAATTAGTACTCCGTGTATCGTTCCGGTCCCATCTCCTTCTGGAAGAAGTTGGGAAGGGACATACGTACGGCCACGGATCGAGCCGGGTGAAGCATGAGATAGTACATTAGAAAATGATTAAGAGGAAGCAGAAAGTAATGAGGCTGAGCAAGTTATCTAGAGCAAGGCAACGAGGAGGGATGAATATTCAAAACATGAGCCTGTTCCGGAGGTGGCCAGCTCTCGGGCTTTCCTTGCAGCCACCCTCTTCTCTCGTCTCGTAGCAAGACTTAGAGGGCTGGGGATGAACCAAGGAACCACAGAGTCATAGAATGGTTTGGGTTGGAAGGGACCTTAAAGACCAACCAGTGCCACCCCCTGCCCTGGGCAGGGACACCTCCCACCAGACCACGTTGCTCCAAGCCCCCTCCAACCTGGCCTTGAACCCCTCCAGGGATGGGGCAGCCACAGCTTCTCGGGGCAACCTGGGCCAGGCTCTCACCACCCTCACAGCAAAGAAGTTCTTCCCCACATCTCATCTCCATCTCCCCTCTTTCAGTGTCAAACCCTTCCCCCTCCTCCCATGGCTCCCCTCCCTGATCCAGAGTCCCTCCCCAGCTTTCCTGGAGCCCCTTGAGGGACTGGAAGGGGCTCCAAGGTCTCCCCGGAGCCTTCTCTTCTCCAGGCTGAACCCCCCCAACTCTCTCAGCCTGTCCTCCCAGCAGAGGGGCTCCAGCCCTCCCAGCATCTCCGTGGCCTCCTCTGGCCCCGCTCCAACAGCTCCATGTCCTTCTGACGTTGGTGGCTCCAGAGCTGGAGGCATCACTGGAGGGGGGTCTCCCCAGAGCGGAGCAGAGGGGCAGGATCCCCCCCTGGCCCTGCTGGCCACGCTGCTGGGGATGCAGCCCGGGATGCGGGGGGGGGGGCGGTTTCTGGGCTGCCAGCGCACACAGGAAGGGGAATGCCCACGTGGCATTTAAACTAAAACACCAACAAATTAAAAAGGACACAAGGCTGTGGTGCTCCGGGCTGGGTGGTAATCGTTCATCACTCCTCTGTCTCCTCCCGTTAGATGACCCTTCCAGAACACAAGCTCTTCAGGACAAGGCACTGCGACGTGGCTGCTACCGCAATGCAAATGGATAACAACAACAAACGGCAGCGAGTGAAATAACGATGCGAGTGTGCGCTTCTCATCTTATTTATTTAGGCTGAGAGTGGCCGAAAATGTTTATCTGCTCCGTGTTAAAATGGGCAATACATGCATATAAATACGTATGTGTATATATGTGTGTGTATATATATATACACACACACACACTTTTTGTATATATATATATATCAGTAAAAGCCAAATGCCATCGCGAAGTTCCTCCCAGTACAGCAGGCAGTGACACATATTAAGGCACACTTCAGTATTTTTCGCTCAATCCATCATTTAATTTCCTCACTGCTGCAGCCCCTCGCCGCGGGATCTGCCATCCCTGTGGCTTTCCACCACGAGATGAAGCTTGTGCATTTCGGAAAGGATTAGCAAAAAAATGAGCCCACCACTTCCAAAAACAAGTAAGGAGGGGGGAAAAAAAGTTGTTTTCAAATGTTAGTTTTTTGCCCTGGTTATGCTTTAAATTCAGCGCTTCCAGCGCTTGAGCCAGGGAGTGAGCCCGGAGCCAGAGGTTCTGACTCCAGAAAAATTAATCCAAACCGGGTCCAATTGTTCGAGGCTGAAAACAGGCACCTGGACACGCTGTTTTTTCTTGGGAACGTGGACTCCTGGGTCACAGCAGGGACTGACAGCCCCAGCCAACCCCTCACACAATTCCCGGCGCGCGCGGGTCACGCTGGGCAGCAGCTTTGTCCCCGTCCTCCCGCTCCCTGGGCCTTCCTCACCCAACGGTGAGAAACCTCATTCCACCCTCCAGTGCATTCACGGCCGGCTGTAATCCATTTGTTCCCGTGCCAGCATTGTTCTTTGGCTCGGGCGGCCCTCCCTCCCCGCTGTTTACTCTCCCGATGGATTTGCGGAGGGCCACCAGCCCCTCGCCCGGCCGAGCAGGTCACGCTTTCCAAACTCTGCTTCTGCAGGGAACGGACGCCCAACCTCCTTTTTTCTTCAACTGCCACCAAACTTAACGCAAGAGCCTTGGCAGACTACACAGCTCTTACTAGGATTGGTAAGCACAGAGGGTGTGTGTACTGTTTCTGGGGCTGTATTGATTCTGGTGCTCACGGCAGGTAGGACATCACCATGTGGCACCACAGCTCGCCATGTATCCTTCATCGTTTCTGACGTCTCCTCCCCTGTACCTCCTCCGGGCTGCGTCAATCTTCCCAAATGTCTCCAATTATCTCAGATTAATCTCTGGAAGCATTTCCCTTCCTGGGACAGAAGGAGCGAACAAACATCAGGCTCACGTTGGGCTCTTTGGTCGCGTTATCGGGTCAGTCACAGCCGTCAGCGATGAAGCCATACGTCCAGAGGCTTCTCCCTCCCACAGAATCACAGAATGATATGGAGTTGGAAGGGGCCTCTGGAGATCATCCAGTCCAACCCCCCTGCCAGAGCAGGTCCACTCAGAGCAGGTTGCACAGGAACGTGTCCAGGTGGGTTTGAATGTCTCCAGAGAAGACTCCACCACCTCTCTGGGCAGCCTGTTCCAGGGGTCTGCCACCCTCACAGCAAAGAACTTCCTCCTCATGTTGAGATGGAACTTCTTACATTGAAGTTTGTGCCCGTTCCCTCTTGTCCTGTCACCGGGCACCACTGGAAAAAGACTGGCCCCATCCTCCTGACACCCACCCTTTAAGTATTTATAGGTGTTGATCAGATCCCCCCTCAGTCTTCTCTTCTCCAGCCTGAACAGACCCAAGTCCCTCAGCCTCTCCTCAGCAGAGAGATGCTCCAGGCCCCTCATCATCATTTCAATTTAATACGTTAGCCAGGGGAATTAGGACTTGCATATCCACAGCAGCCGCTCTACGCTCATCGATCCTTGAGCTAAACTAAATTTAAAAAATAGGTAGATAGATGTATTTATGTAAGTATATATAAACAAAAAGCCAAATATAACACACCATTCAGTCTGAAAATTCAGGAAATCGAATTAGTGGAAAGCTAAGGACAGGTTCACGGCCCAGTCATTAAGGCTCTCAAATGGCAATTTTTGCCCATGCTGGAACGCCGATGCAGCCTCGGTGGCCCCCAGGTAGCTCTGCAGGTGCCCCTTCATCATCGTTATTATTATGGCCCCCACCAGCTCCAGCCGGGGGTCAGGTCCTCACCCAACGCTCCGCGACGCAACAAAATGAAGCGGCAGCGCATTGCAAGAGCCCATCTCAAAATGATGGACCGAAAATTATTTCAAATGGACAAAATTGGCTGATTTCTGATGGAATTAGGGCGCTACAGTGGATACAGTAATTTGAACAGTGTGTTTTAAGGGCTCTCATTTTAACAAAGCTGCCTAAAAATACACACACACACACACTTTTATCTACACCTTTGTGCGAGCTGTCAATATATACATCCAACATTTCAGCCAACAAAGACCATAATGAATAGTTTCTCATGTGCTCAAAGACAATGAACCTACTTTCCTTCTCCTAATTTAATTATATGACATTCCCCCGTTTGCGCTTTGTTATTTTTACAGCAGTACGAATGCTGTAAGCTGGAGACACGCTGCCGATTCTCACAGTTTTGTCACGATTCCCGTGACATTCGGTGGGGTTTTTTCTTTTTTCCTCAATGATATTATTTAACTAAAATTAAAACAAGAAAGCTACACTTCTGGTTCATAAGGTGTTGAGGAAACGCTTGAAAATGCAAAGCCTAAGGTCTTCAGGAGGCAAACAGGAGAAATCTTCCATAAAATCCTTTTTTTTTTTTTTTTTTTTTTAAAAAAAAAATAAATTTCAGGATACTGGATATCTAACTGTCAATTTTGAAAGCTTAGGTTTAACAATTCTTCCCATGATTCCGAAATGAGTGGCTGCCATGCAATTTTTACAATGATGGACGCGGCTGGTTGTAGGTGTCACCCGGCATCCCAGGACCAGCCTTTCCGTCCCCTCCCCAGGCAGCCAGGCCCTGATGCTGTAACTAGCTCCGCAGGGGACGGCCATGGCACGCAGGAAGGCACGGGGGACACGGTGCATGAAAGGATGCATTCTCCTCTGCGGGTCTTTCATGCAGGCAACGACAAGGGAAAACATGCTTTTTTAAAAGCAAAATAATTGTAAACCCAGGAAATTTGGCAGGAAAACTCAAAGGAGGCGTTGTACCAGAAACTTATTTTCTGTAAACTAAATATAAAATTGACTCCATCAACTTGAAAATTCTCACTTTCTGTTAAATTTCATAAAATTATTATAAGCTACGGGTTGGGAAAGTTCCACAATTTACCGTCAACTACAGCAAGCTGCTTCTGAAAATAAATCCCCGACTACACTGTGTAAGTAAGAAGCCGAGATGTGTCCATGAATCATGGCTGGAGTTTTTCGAAATCAGTAATTAGCAGAACACAGTGACCCAACAACTATTTTTAGTGCCGTGCATTCAAAAAGTAATTTACGCGTAGATATTATTAGGCGCACATTTAATTTCAAACCACAGTTACACAAAGTTTTAATTACTAAATATTAAGATACATCTTAGCATATGGTTTATGATTAGCGTTTGTAATTCGAGCTATAAACAATACAACTAATTACATTTATTGGTGGAACTTTACTTCCCACACATGTTCAATCACTTCCAATTACTCCCCATGTAATCTCTGACCCAGCGAGGTACAGAAACGGTGTGCCCACGTTGCAGGAACCGGGTAACAGTTTCTGTGCATTCAAGCACGATATTACAGACTCACCCTGTTTTTCTTAACACCTTGCAATCGCAGACATGCAAAAAAAAATGTAGATATTGAAAAGATGCGAAGACCAATGAGCGTGTTAGATGCTGCGGCACGCGTTTCAAAATCACAGCCTGGCTTTACTGGTGTGTTTAATGAAGGGCTTCCAAACCGTAGCGATGGCTGCCCCATCCCTGGAGGGGTTCAAGGCCAGGTTGGAGGGGGCTTGGAGCAACCTGCTCTGGTGGGAGGTGTCCCTGCCCAGGAACTTGATGATCTCTAAGGTCCCTTCCAATCCAAACCATTCTATGATTCTATGATTTATGGTGAGATAAAATTGCAATGAAGACCAGGTTGGGCCACCAAAGGTTTGTAAACAAAAATGCTTCTCCTTTTAGACCAATTCCACACGAGATGGTCATTGTTTGCTTTCTTTTCACTTTCCAAGTTTCCCACCAAAATGCAGGCCCACATCCCAGTGGCGGACCTGAGGAGGCAGAGGAACCAGAGAATTCCTCAGCTCCTTTGGTGGCTGCAAACCAAGGTACAGCAGGACCTATCTTGTCCTTGCAAAGCTGGACACATTCCCGTGCCACCCCGGGAGCACGAACGACCACATATGGATGAGAAGGACGAGAAGCTCAACATGAGCCGGCAATGTGCACTGGCAGCCCAGAAAGCCAACCGCATCCTGGGCTGCATCAAGAGAAGTGTGGCCAGCAGGTCATGGGAGGTGATTCTGCCCCCCTCTACTCTGCGCTTGTGAGACCCCACCTGGAATACTGTGTCCAGCTTTGGAGTCCTCAACACAGGAAGGACATGGACCTGTTGGAACGGGTCCAGCGGAGGGCCACGAAGATGATCAGAGGGATGGAGCACCTCCCCTATGAAGACAGGCTGAGAGAGCTGGGGTTGTTCAGCCTGGAGAAGAGAAGGCTCCGGGGAGACCTCATAGCAGCCTTCCAATATCTGAAGGGAGCCTACAGGAGAGCCGGAGAGGGACTCTTTGTCAGGAAATGTAGTGACAGGACAAGGGGCAATGGTTTTAAATTGGAAGAGGGGAGATTTAGATTAGATATTAAGAGGAAATGCTTTCCTGTGAGGGTGGTGAGGCACTGGAACAGGTTGCCCATGGAAGTTGTGGCTGCCCCCCTTGAACAGGGGTTCAAGGCCAGGCTGGATGGGGCTTGGAGCAACCCGCTCTAGTGGAGGTGTCCCTGCCCATGGCAGGGGGTTGGAACTAGATGATCTTTAAGGTCCCTTCCAACTCTAACCATTCTATGATTCTATGATATGTGTCTTAATTTCAGGTTTTGCTGTTTTTCCCTGCTGAATGCCAGAGCGCTGGGTTTCCATCGAGAGCCCTACACCGTGACCAAGCGATGAGCTGGAGATCTCTGTGACGGAGATGGCGGCAAACGACTGGGAGGAACCTGGCAGCGCTGAACACGCGAACTGAATTTATAAGGTATTCATTGAAAACGCAAAATGCTTTTTGGGGACTTTTTCTGCTTGTTTTCTTTTCTTTTTTTTTTTTTTTTTTTTTTTCCTTTTCCCCGCAGGCCCAATGAAACGCAGAGGGCCCAGGCAGAAACCTTCTCTCCAGATTAAAGCAACATACTCCTCACCGCCCTCCCACCAGAGGCACCGATGCCCAAGGAGCGGCCGCGCCACAGGTCTCCGTAAAGACTGGAACCTACAATTTTCTCCACTGGTTGACCCCAAACCTCTTGCATGGTGAGCATAGAGGTGGTACGGTTGCTCTACGGTGCGGCTGCTCCACCACCTTCACCATCTCCCCCGCACGGAGCAGGGAAGAAAGCGAAGCGATCGAGTGTGTGTATTTGTCATAACACAGTAATTGCCCATCAGCTGCTCCGTCTCTGTTTTTTGAGCTCTTTTCAATTACTAAGTGCCATATGGATATAAAGTTGAAGGGAAAGGCGACCATCACAAAAATAAATTCTTACAAATTAATACCGTGAAGAAATAGCTCAGGGTCTATTTCAACAATAACTGCTTCAGCGTGTGCATTATTTAATTAATCTGCTCTCGGTGGAGCTCAGATATCAAACCACCTCTACCAAAACCAGGTGCTATCACCCTTTGATTTTTTTAAAAACAATCAGGCTACATTAAATATACTTCTCAGGTCTAGTTTTGCATGACAGATATGTGGTGTGCCAATGGTTATATATTATATTCTTCCTCTCAGGCATGCATCTCCTGCCGAGACAGCAGACTACAGAAGCTGACCCTTACTGAGACCATCTTGTCTCTCTGACAAAGCTCCTTTTTAACTTCTTACTTACTGGTTGCTTCCTGCGATGGATAAAAACTTTAGCTCAGCTTGTGATAATTTCACAGGCCCTGAGCACCCTGACCCTGGAAGCCCCGAGGTCAGAAGTCAAGTCTTGTTCTGAAACATCTGTGTGCTTCATATTAAAGTAGAACAAAAGTGGAGAAATATCCACCAGTGTGACAAGAGAAACAGGCAAAATGGGAATGACACATTGGTCATCTGTTACCCATGCCACCTCAAGCCCTTGACTGAAGCGTGATGGAAAAACTCTCCAAGACTCCTCCGAAGAAGCACTTTGTTTCAGAAAACACCGAGAAAGGTCTCCGGACTGTTTTTATTCCCGGCCCTGTGCTCAGCGGACGTATCCGTAGGCGTCTGGCCACCCAAACAACGCGGCTTTACAAAACCGACAGAAATTCTGCCCATGCTTCACTCCGGACTTCAGAATAACCTGGGCTGGAAATCACAGCGCGGGAAAGCCAAGACAGAAGAGATGCTCCCTGCCCTTCACCGCATCCGAGGAGCAACAGGCACAGGCAACGCAACCCGTTTCCTGCCCAAAGCTGCAGTTATAGAAGGAATTACTCATTTTCACTGATTCGGTCTCCTAAAAATTTAGTTTTGAGACTATTTATTGATCTGGTACTAAAATACCCATGGAAAATGATCAGCTGAACTGTTCTCCAGTCTCAAATCTGTACACGTCATACATACTTTAAAAATACGTATGGGAAAATCAAAATGGCCTGAATATCTACAGATGAAAAGGGTTAATGAAAAACGTATGTTCTTAAAACAATACAAGTGGCCCTGCTCTGGTTTCTTCTTCCTACTTAGAGCAGCACAAGACTAAAGCCAAAACACTCATGCGTGTTTTTTCCTAAGGCATTCATCTTACATTCAGGCAGGAACCATTTTTACTAACTTTCATAGACTAAAATAATGTGTTACAGACTAAAGACGGACGCATAAATGTCCTGATTCCTGTGTCTATAAAACTAATGGCAATGCTGTGCAATTTATGCTTTCCCAACAAACAGGACTTTTTTTTCTTTTCAGTTTTTGTCAATAAAACACGTCCTGATTACACTGATTACATTTCACAATTAAGTGAGGAGACTACAGCTACACTCAGAGAACGGTACGCAAGCTCAACAGGCAACTTCGTGTACCAGATGGGGTCAAAAAATTTGCCATCAGAGAAAAAGGGTGAATGACAAACTGGATGCTGAGCAGTCCCAGCATCAGGGGAAAAGGCAGCTTGACCCTGAGCAGAGTCCTCCCCACCTTCCATCACTCCAGGATTTACCCAGAGTCTAATAAATGGCAAAATAAAAGTCTTCCCAGCCACTTCTTCAGACCTTTGTGGCAAACCTGCAAAACTGGGTAAACCCCCCCAAATTTCCCCTCATGTTCAGTTCCAATCTATCTACAAGAAGGTGCATTCATTGAAGTGACTTTGCTTTAAAACTGTTCTTGATCGTTCTCAGTCTTCACCTCCCCTTTTCCTGCCCCAGAGCAGAAAGTCCCTGAGAGCTGCCTTTTGGTACAAAACCCAGACAAAGAGGATCCAACGTGCTCTGTTTTCCCACAGTCTTTTGTGTTCGTGCACACTTGGAGACCTCACTGTCTAACCCAAAACCAGAGAAAAACACAGTGCGAAGAACCCCTCATGGATCTGCATCCGACCATTGGTTCAAAGTTGTTCCTAAACGGCTGCTTCCAAGAAGGGGATCGCAAAAAAAAATCTACAAAAACCTGTGAAAGACTTCAGGAAAGAAGGCAACGGAGAAACGACACTTACCAACTCTACAAAGGCAAGTCCACCGTAACTGTGAGCGACAAAAAACACGTTCTCCGCAGCTGACTGGGAAATAAAATGGTCCCAAACATAAATTGCGTGTTCTTCAGGAGATCCATTATCCTGCAGGAAGAAATTACGTTTGCGACAATTACCTTTTAAAAACTGGCAATTCAGTCTAAAAGCAACGTGTTCCTATACGTTAAAATGTTTTGTTAAAACAAACCTCGAATGAATATACTCGAGTGTCAAAAAAAGAGAACAGATTCATTTGTCTAAATAAAAGAAATTTAAGATTGCAATTTAAAGGCAGTAAAACTGTTGCTTTATTGTGGCTTATTTTAATAAATACAACAAAAATTATGCATCTGCAAAATTTTGTCTAAATATGATGATGGCAATTCAGCTAAACAGAGGCATTCAGAGAAATTATGAGCCACTGCTCTGATTTTCATTCTTTTGACAATTCTTTCTCAAATGTTTGTTCGCTGATGGTTTGTTTAAAGTAGTTAAGCCTTAGTCTGATAAAACAAATAAAAACAAGTAGGAACAATATGAATATAATTTCAGTCTTTACAATTTTTTCGTATTACGGGCCAAGGGAAATCTGCCAAAGATTAAAACGAGGGTATTTGCAACTACTCTTTTAAACGCTACTTTTATGCAACTGCAGACTATGAGAGATAGGGCAGATAAAACACCTCTTGACATTGCTTTGGAGTCTCTGGGAGTTAGTGAGGGTGCTTTTTCTTGTAATTGAACAAGAATTGGTGAACGCCAGTCAGTGTAAAAGCCACTGAAGGCGGTGGAGTGATTTACACTGATTTTAGTGCACTCTCCTCCAGCGTCGGGGTTGTGCACTCCCACCTCCACCTTAGAGGCCCCCGGAAAACCCTGTACCGCTCGATATTTTATTTATTCCTCAGGTTGTCCATGTTGTAACTACCGATCTGCCTGGTCTCTGGTGAGAAGAGTAAGGTGCTCTGCTGTCTCCCAGAATCACAGAATCTTCATGGTTGGAAGGGACCTTTGAGATCACTGAGTCCAACCATACACAAAAAAACCCCAAAAAACTCCCAAATCAACCAAACAAAAAAAACCACCAACAAATCCCCCCCACAAAACAAACAAAACCCACCAAACACCAAACACAAAACAAAATGGCCAACCCAACAATCTCGAGCACTAGAGCATGCCCTGAAGTGCCATGTCTACATGTTTCTTAAACACCTCCAGGGATGGCGACTCCACCACCTCCCTGGGCAGGCTGTTCCGGTGCCTGACCACCCTCTCAGTAAAGTAATTCTTCTTAATATCTAATCTAAACCTCCCCTGCCCCAACTTCAGACCATTTCCTCTGGTCCTGTCATTATTCCCTTGGGAGAAGAGGCCAACACCCGCCTCTCCACACCCTCCTTTCAGGGAGTTGTAGAGGGCAATGAGGTCCCCCCTCAGCCTCCTCTTCTCCAAACTAAACATACCCAGTTCCCTCAGCCTCTCCTCGTATGACTTGTTCTCCCGACCCCTCACCACCAGGATTTCCCCAGCCCCACCAGGATTTCACACCTCTGTACAACACCGCAAGCCCTTTCCAGGCCCTCTTGTGCCAGAAAGAGCCGATCAATCAAGGTCACATCATTTTCTAAAATCTGCATCCCTCCACCACCAACTTCATACCCTTAGGAGACCCAGACCCAGACCGCAAAAGCCTCAGTGCCTTGGGGAAAATAAAGCACAAACCAGCAAAAGCCACTGGCAATCAGAAGATGCCAATTACATCGTGTGAATTTCTGTAACTTTACCCAGAAAAGTGATGAGATTCAGGTCTTAGTCCCGTTCTGAAGCTCAGTTTTGGGAATTTGAGCTCTTACAAGTGTCTAAAATCAATGGGAAGACAGACAACTAAATAAGGTGGTGGGTTTAGGCTTTTACTTCTATTCTCATTCTCCCGTTTCCTAAATGGGAGTGAGATGGCTACAAATCTTTATGGATCTGGACCCAAAGCTTTTAAAACAATTATGTGCTTTTAAAATTTTTTTCTCTAAGGTAGCAGCGATTAAAATATATTTATCGAATTTGCCAAAAAGCACTGGAGGCATTCTTCTTAATCCCGGACAGTTTCTGCTCTTGATTGACTATGACAGAAGATAGTTTTAACTAATTATATATCAACTATTGTAAACCACCTCAGCGTGAGAAAGGGCTTATTTTCTTTCAACCTTGTTTTGAAATTTGATTGCACAGATGGGTAAAGGAGGTAAAGACTCCTCCATTTGTGAGGGAAAGGGGAAGTTTGTCGAAAGAAATTTCATAAAGAAAATATGATTGACAGACCGGTTATTAAAATAAAGCTGAAGGACAATTTGAACTGGGGTTTCCTATGGAAAAGTGATGTACACTAATTATGACACGTATGGAAAAGGCACGTTAAAACACTGCGAGTAGTTTTTAAATGCTATTTTATCTAAAAAGATTTATATTGTTTAAATATGCAGGAGATAGTTGTTTTTAAATAACAATGTTACCATTAATTCTCTTAACAGCAATTTTTGTACAGGTACATAACCTGTTTTTTAACAATCTGTCAAAAATAAGAGGTTGTTTCTGGTTAATATTGCGTTTTCAGGTGTTTTGTTGTTATTATATGTTGTTATGTGTTTTGTTGAGGGTAGAAAGGCTTTGCAGAGGGATCTGCAGAGGGATCAGGGGAGGTTCAGACTGGATATTAGGAAAAACATTTACACTGAAAGGGTTCTTAAGCCTTGGAATGGGCTGCCCAGGGAAGGGGTTGAGGCACCATCCCTGGAGGGATTTAAAATACGGGTTGACATAGTGCTTAGAGACATGGTTTAGTGATGGTTTTTATCAGAGTTAGGTTGATGGTTGGACTAGATGATCTTAAAGGTCCCTTCCAACCTCAACAGTTCTATGATTCTATGATTATTACAGAATCACAGAATCTTCACGGTTGGAAGGGACCTTTGAGATCCACACGCTGCTGGGAAAAGCACACAATTTCAGGGTTTCCACGAGAGTAAGACCGGAGCAAGAAGCTTCTGAAGGATTCAGTAACTCAGCCCCATAAACCTTCCACCAATTAGAGCATAACCAGTGGTCTTAGTAAACCAAACCATTAACCGCAGAGCTCCACAGACCGGTACAAAGACTCAACAGGATTTTGTAAAAGCGGAAAGAAACGAGCTAGAACCAGATAGATATAGACTGTAACTACAGTTTCCTTTGTTACTGGTGGAAAAAAAACCACCCTGTAAAATGTCAGGATAAACTGCGCTCTTGTAGGTACATACTCTGCTAAACCCTAAACAAGGCAAGAAACACACATATGTGTGACAAGGAGTTTGGAGGAGTCGTGTGTGTCTTGAGAAGAAAAGCTCTTTCTTCAGAGCATCTGCTTATTTCCCCCTGCTCTGTAACAAGCCCTTATTTTAAACAACTCTGATGGAGAATAAGCCAGCGCTGTGCCTGAATGAGGAACATCAGGCTGCGGGAGCCGGGCATCACCGACCACAGAACACAGGGATTAACCTCCTCTGCCTGGCCGGGGTTAAATTATGGGGCTGGATATTGCAGTTTTGGTACAAAAGTTGGCAGTTTCAGGCAGCCGTTGCTTTTCATTGCCCCTAAATGAACCTTGAAGACCACCCAGTGCCACCCCCTGCCCTGGGCAGGGACACCTCCCACCAGAGCAGGTTGCTCCAAGCCCCCTCCAACCTGGCCTTGAACCCCTCCAGGGATGGGGCAGCCACAGCTTCTCTGGGCAACCCGGGCCAGGCTCTCACCACCCTCATTATCTATATGGTTGTACAGAAAGGAATGGAGAAATCATTCCATGTACCTCCAAAGTCAGCTGAGGCTGGATGTGTTCTTGTTTGTGAAACAGACTGAGAAGGGAAGGTGCTGGGAAAGCTGAACTTAAATTTCCAGCTGCTGAAAGCTGGTCATCCGTAACCGGCAATCCTATGTGTATATATAAGCTGTCTGGTTTTTTGGAGGTGTGAGAGTCATAGCTGTGGATCTACATCCCTCTGAAAATGTCCTCCTCCCCCCCCCCTCCCAGTATGTATAATTAGAAATAAAAGAAAAAAAAAAAAACAATTAGAAATAAAATAAAATAAAAATTAGAAATAAAAGAAAGAAAATAATTGAGAAATGTTATGTGGAAAGGCCTCCGTGTGACGCTGAACTCATGCAAAGTGACCCCCGCATCAGGCTACTGTTGGGTGGCTGCAGACCAGGTCCCTCCTGACCCTGCTCCTGCCCCCCAGCTCCGTGGAGTTGGGGTGGGGATGGAGCTGGGGCTCTGGGCAGGGAAGGTAGAACCTTCACCCCTGCTCGTATCACACCTTCGGTTTTAATGGAATACTACCAGTAAGATTTACCCTTTAATTCACTATTAAATGCAAAGACTCTGTGTCCTTTTCCCTAATAACCATTGCGTTTTAGTTCTTTTCACCGACAAAACAAAGCCGAATGCACCTCGTTCGCCACCAGTGAGGACCAGTGCCGTGGAGACCACCAGATACTGAGCACTGGTCATACCCACACGCAGCAAACCCCGCTGAAGATTGCCTTGGAGATAAAGGCGGTTAAAAATCACTTAACACAAGTATTGCCGGGGAATTTTAGGTGGATAAAGACGTTGTATTTATTCCTTTTCCTGAATGCCAGGGCAGGCATGCCTTTCTGGAACCTGCTATAAAAGGGGCATCCGTAAAAGTAATACGGAATATAAGCGGCTAGCTATTAGGTTGTGATTCAGTTAATGACAGGCGCGTGGGGCTCATCAAAAAGATGCTCTTGCCACTCGGACATACTCCTTTTGAATGAGAAACGATCGTCAAGTGTTTGCAAATAGAATTAAATTTTATTTCAGGTGGAAGAGATGAGTATTCACAAACACTGGTTTAAGAACAGACTCCTTCTTCTAGTGAAAACAGACCTTATTTTTTTTTCAGTATTTTTTAAAACACTATCTCCTAGCCATGTATAGAAACACCTCACTTTTTAAACCTGTCCCGGTTTGAAGTAAAACCGAACCAATTTTCTGTTCTGTAACTTTACATCCTAGCTAGGCCTCCTCTAACTCTCTGAAATTAACGGCATATTGTGGAGAAAACTGCTCGATCTCAGAATGATCAGCCCAATGTTTGTGCTCCGTGCCAAGGGATGGTGAGCAGGGAGGCCCTTGCTTATCCTTATTGCTATAACAACCAAGGGCAGCCAATTTCATTATTTGCCCCCTTAGAGGGTCGGAAACGGAAAAAATGTAGAGGGGTCACATCGGTGGGGAGGAGGGGACAGGAGAGGTGACCCAAACCTGACCAACTGGGGTATTCCATCCCAGCTGCCCCATGCTCAGTATAAAGGCTGAGGGATCAAAGGGTCAGCCCCTTCCTGCGATGGCCGACGTCCAGAGAGGACTCTGTCTGTCCATCTGCCTTTGATCCCGATCCGTGTGTTCCTGACTCCAGAGCTGGAATCCAGTTCCCATTCGTCACTGAGTCCAGCCTGGGACTTCCCCAGTGCCTGCCGGTGACGTGACTGTCATCCTGGGAGCTCGATACGGTTTTGTATATATTGTATCTATTTCATTATTTTCGTCTTTATTTTTATTTTAATATTAATTCTTCATTAAACTAGTTTAGTTCATTCTAAACTTCTGAATCTCCTTATCTCTTTCTCCTCCTCTCTCCTCTTTTAGGGGGGGGAAGGGGGGGGGGAAGGGCCATCTGCCGGTCCAGTTTTGGTAAATTCAGCCAAAACCACGACAAAACCAAAATAGTAATTGCTCAAAACCTGATCATAAATGGTTAATGCGGAGCTTTTCATTTTAATATCAAATTTAATCAAATAGTTTAATGGTACAGTCTATGAAAATAATATTACCATGATTAATAAATTCATGTTTCTCATATATAGGAAGCCATTTAATATCCCAGGGCCAGAACCTCTCCTACAGCTGCTCGAAGCGGCAGCTTGGGGTAGGGAAGAGGTTGCCAGTTGGCTCGGCTTTGGCTCAGGGACTTCCTGGGCATCCCGGGCTTGGTTTTGGGGTGAACTGGCACCAAGAACGGTAGCCTATGGTGACGTCATTCTGGGGTCGATGTAACGCTAACAGAAACAGACCCGTATCCTCGTCTCCTTCCGAAAAAGTTTTCCTATGAGGAAAGCATCTTGCAGATTTAAAACTCTCTCCGCAATAGTTTCCAAGTCCCTGAAAACCCCCAAAAAGATTGTGGGTAAGTTTTCGGGCCATCCATTGTGCAAAAAAGAGTGGAAAAAGGAGACCACAGATTTTTGGCCTGTCATTTTCCCCCCAATACCGCTAGCACTAAGAGTGGGAAGGTACGTAACATTTTAATGTCTGGAGCCGTTAGGAGCAGGCAGATAAGCAGCGCGCACCCAGCGAATGTGGCGTTACGTTCTGTTGCATTCAAAACCAGGGGGTGAATTTACTAATGTAATATCACAGTCATTAATTGTTAAATACCACGCCGAAGCGATGCAGCAACCGCAGCCTTATCAACTATGCCAGATTCTAACACCTAGACATTGCAAGGTCTGCAGTTATGATGGACTACCTGAGTTGATAACACATGGAATTATCTAAACAACATTTGCATATTTGTGTAATTATTTCCTAAGGTTAATTAGCTCCTGCAAAGCAGCTTGCCCTTTGAGACTGCTTACTGTGACAGGTTCACATATTTCCTGTTTCAATGCCAAATTTTACTTTTTGTTTTTGTTTTTGTTTTGTTTTGTTTTCTTTGTTTTTTTTAAAGTAACCTGTTGCTGGAAAGTTACAGATGGGGCAAGATCTGGAGGTGTCGAACTACTACAGACTCTGCTGTGGCAGAGCCGCTCAGATCCCATCTTAAACTTTTCATTCATCAAAACTCAAAAAAATCAAATCCAGAAAATCAAGTTAGTTTTAAGCTGCGGTGACAGCTCTCTCCTTTTACTTTGCGTTTGTTTTTTTTTAAATCAAGGAGTTGGAATCACTTTTTTTTTTTTTTTTTTTTTTTTTTTTTTTGTGACAAGTGAAAAGCAAAATGCATACAAATAGGGAAATATGCCATACAACCGAATAGCTTTTTAACAATTTAGTTGAAGGTGGTTTCTATAATTACCGCTTATCACAGCAAAACAACTTCTCCTTCTAGCTCGACGAGCTGCTGTAAACAAGTATGGTACATGTGTTAAACGCGGGCGAGCAGAAGCGCATGCTGGCGGGGAGGGGACGGGGAGGGATGGAGGAGGCTCAGGTCTCCCATCTCCCACACTTCCCTGGAGATCTCAGGTCCTGCCCCACCAGCAGGACCTTTGCGTTTGGGCACAGCTTGCCCCACGGCCTCAGTCAGCCTTGGGGCAGGCAAATATTCCCCCCGGCTCTTCCAAAAAAATCATTAAATTAAAAATAATACATAACATAACAATATAAAAACACAACTTGGAAAAGTAGCAGTTTGTCACTAAAACAGCCCAGGATGGAGCCGCGTTTTCAGTGGCAACTGGCTAACACTAGCATCTTCCATACAATAAGAGATACATTTTCTGTACAAAAATTCTGCTCCTTTAACAGAAAATCCTGTGCTTGGAGGTCTGAAACAAACAGTGAAGGGACACAGTTTGTTCCCTGCCGCTACACAATTCTTGATTATCATAACCTGACCCACATTTGTGGAACTCTTCGGTAACGGACCCAGCAAAAATTACATGGATTTTCACTGGAAACGCCCTTTGACTAGAAGGCAAGACTTTAAAAGTCAATTTTTAACACGTATGTATGTGGATGCAGGTACCAGAAGGCGTGGGTGGCAAATGCTGAAGACAAATGGATGGGGAAGATTTCAACCCTCCCTACTGCCATGGGCAGGACTTGTGAAGCATAATTACGTTGCAAATAAATCTGGAAGAACTCTGCCACTTGCTCTAGCAGAGTTAAAAAAAATAGTCTTCGGTCCTTTGAAGGACCCAACAACCCAGAGATGGGCACGTGGGGTTTGCCACCACTGGGACTACCCCGTCTTGCCCCTCGCAGCTCTGGTGTCCTCCTCACCTCCTCCCATCCCACACTCCCTTCTTCTCAGGGCTTGCATTCACACTTCACTTCTCCATATACATTGTCCATCCTTTCACAACCTTCAAATTAAAAAAAGAAAAGGTGGTATCGAGTCTCTTTTGCTCCACCACCTCCTGTTCTGGCACGGTCCTTTTCCAACAGGACCTCTCTTTTCATCCCCCAACAGCACCCTTGCGAGAACTAAACGATGCTCATCACCTCCTGCATTTCCCTCACTCCTTTTGCAAATATTTGCCTTACATGAGACAAAAACTATTTTATTATGATGGAAGATAATGAAACGGTGTGATGGTTTTTTATCACCAGACCAGCTCCAAAGCCTCAGCGCAGGACAAGGTCTAAGAAGGTCTGAAGGCTGGAACAGAAGCCAAAAAAAAAAACCAGCCAGCATGTGATTTTTTTTTTTTTTTTTCCTCAGACAGCAGCTATGGTATTACAACCAGGGAAGAGGAGGAAGGTAAGGATAAGATAGAAAACAAAAACAGGAAAAAAAGTGGAAGCAAAGTTCTCATATTAATATTTTTCTGCAGCACGAGTACCTGAAGACAAGACTTTAAAGTGTCCAGCTCAGGCCATTTGACAAGATTTGACCTTTAATGGAGACATTCCAGTGTACCAGGAAGCATCCCATCTACCTGAAAAGCTTTTTTACTGTTCTAATCACAGAGTTGAGAGCAGTTTCGCACAGATATTTCTGAAATGTTTCCTACTCCAGCCCAAGAGGTGATCCCAGGAGGCTGCAGGACTTTTCACGAACAGTAGGAACCGTATTTCTCCTTGACTCACTGCAGTGGCTGGCGCTCGTCTGTGCGCTACACACACGGAGATAACACCCACAGAGGACACCCATGGAGATAACACCCAGAGGAAGGCGAGCTGGCTCCTGCAGAACTCTTAAATATCTGGATTTTCAGGAAGGATGGCGATGGCACGGCCTTCTACGCTGGGAAATGGGACGAAAGGAGGCTGCAGAAGAGAGCGGATGAGGGTAACCTCATCAAGATCATCTCGGCGGCAGAGCAGCCGTGGTTTGGGGAGGGGACACGGGAGGAAAAGTGGCGGTGGAGGCAAATTTGCAACACATCTTAAATCTGACAACGTGCAGCTGAAATTCAGTTCAGCAGATCTTGGAGGGAGCACTGGGAAGAAAGGATAACGAAGACCGAGCGGTGGGTCAATGGAGATGAGTGGAAAAGAGAGAAAACGAGGGGGAAAGGGGCAAAATCATAGAATCATAGAATGGTTAGAAGGGAAGGGAAGGGTCCCATTGGAAGGGACCTTAAAGATCATCGAGTTCCAACCCCCCTGCCATGGGCAGGGACACCTCCACTAGAGCAGGTTGCTCAAAGCCCCATCCAGCCTGGCCTTGAGCACTTCCAGGGATGGGGCATCCACAGCTTCCCTGGGCAACCTGTTCCAGTGCCTCACCACCCTCACAGTAAAGAATTTCCTCCTAATATCTAATCTAAATCTCCCCTCTTCCAATTTAAAACCATTACCCCTTGTCCTGTCACTACATCTCCTGACAAAGAGTCCCTCTCCGGCTCTCCTGGAGGCTCCCTTCAGATGTTGGAAGGCTGCTATGAGGTCTCCCCGGAGCCTTCTCTTCTCCAGGCTGAGACATCATAGACAGCTGATGCTTCAGCCTTGAAAGCTTGAATGGAGAACATGTTTCTTTCCTCCCCTCCTCCATGGGCGCCGTACAGGTTTTATTGGCAGACTTTGCCACATCAAAGCCCCACCACCCAGCAGGATCTGATCAGCAGAGCGGGTCCATGGTCACCAGCATCTGGTGCAGCCCCGTGGAAGCACAGAGCCCCGAATCTGCAAAGGTTCAGCACTAAAATAATGTAAACGCCTGACCGGTGAGTTATTTTAATCAGCAATTGTGTTTCCCGTGCATTCAGAAAGAGCCACGCCGCATCCTCCCTAACTTGTGAACTTGGCAGGGATTAAACCAAGAGCCTTCCGATGTGAACACGCCGGCCTCTTCCACTCACCTGGCAGGAATAATTGGGGAAATAAAATGACTACATTACCTTTTTAAGGGCGTTTTCTGAGAGTGGGGAGGGAGGGGGGGGCACGACACACACTCTGTGTCTCCTTCTGTTTTTGAGGGAGAAGGAGAGACCAGGCATCACAACGGCTCATCCCGGCCGTTCCCGGAGCCGCAGAGATAAATAGCACAAGCCAAGGTTACTGTTTGGCACGTGCCCTTCGGAAAGCGATACGGCAAAGCGACTTCAGGTTGCGCTTTTCATATTCCAGACCCTCGGACCTATTCCCAGACCTTTCCGAGGCGATTCTGTGTAATTTCCCGCTCTGCCATTTTACCGGTGGGGCGGGCCGGTGATGGAAGCGCTCCCGATATTGCTTACGAAGCCCCAGCAATAAAGACGTTGTGCGTGTGCAGTCAGCGGCAGAAAGGCAAGACCAGGAGCCTTTCCGCGCTGCAGTTAAATAGACATCGTATTAAGTTAGGGAGTAATAGTCCCACCTCCGACACTCTCAGCAGTTCCTCGGGAAAGCAGGCCATCTCCACAGGTCTGCAAAACGCATGCGTTCGGCAGGGAATGTGCCATTCCCGGCGCACCTAGCAGCGGCGTGGCAGACGTAAACCTCCAAAAACGCCTTTGGCAGAGCCAGGCAGAACCCGAACCGCCACCGTCAGCGCGAAGGGCTGGCTTGGGAGGAAGCGGGCACGGCTCCCGAGATCGGGCTAAAAACGACAAGATTTAGCTAAGGCAGGACTGACAGAGTCTAGCTGGGATTTTTTTTTTTTCATGTTTTGTATTTTGGCCCCTCCCCGGGGCCGCCGTCGTCCCCAGCTCCCACCGCAATTACCATCCGAGGCGGCTGCGGATCCTGCCCCACTTTCCCCACTTCGGATGCGAGCTGGGCTTTCCCTGGTGATGCTGGCCAGGAAATAAAATCGGGAGCTAATGTTATATATATGTGGGAACAAGGGGAGCTCAGATCCCAGCCTCCCCCGGGGCAGCAGGAGGGAGCTACTTTTCCCCTTTATATCCAGCTTTATTGCACACAAGAGAAAAAACGGAGCAATTCCAACCCAGAAAAGAGTTTTCCCAGCTAAGCCCTCAACTACTTCCCCACCAATAGCCTGGGGCTACTTCTGTGTTAAAAAAAAACCACAACCCCAACCACTCTCTCCTCCTGTTTCCAAAGTGCTCCAACCGCTTCTGCTCGGTGAGGAACAGGCAGTTTAATTGCAGTTAATTAAAACTGAAATTTAAAAATAAATTAAAAGTTTGGAAATTAAAACCCTCTCTCCACTCTCTCGGCCGCGGGACCTGCCTCCCAAGCCCTGATTTATAGCATTCCCACAGGCACACAATGGCCTGAGAGCAGGGAGGGGTGGTCTTGCCTGCCTTTAATGCGTCCCTCACCTAATACTATATATTCCACTTTTGGCACAGGTGGGTGTCCGCAGGAGGCCCTGGCAGACGTTTCAGGAATGTAAGGGCTTTTGTCAAAAGCCCCACGTTACAGGTGAAATTTCTTTAGATTTGCGTTTGACCTGGAAGTCCAGGACCTTGAGTTCGGCTGCAGGTCCCTGTGAAAAACAACCAAAGCTAGCAGCAAACCTTACCCGCGTTGACTGTTCCCTATTCCTCCAGCTTTTCATCAGGAAATTCAAGGCACTTTGTAACTTGAAGGGATTCGCTGTTTATCAAGTAAAACCCAGAGCTCAGGCTAAATTAATTAAGTCTCAAAAGTTATTATAGCATCATCTCCCCGGTTAAAGTTATCTGCTTGTCAGCCAGGGTAAGATGACTTTGTCAGGCTGTTGTTCCAGCCTGGATTTTCCCGTTATTTCTTCTGCGGGAGTCTGGCATGTCCTGTCATCACCACCCAACCGTCTTCTGGCAAAGTGCAAGGAAAGGAGACCGAAAAGAAGAAAAATTCAGACAAAATCAGTTTCTCGGTGTCTCTTAATTATCACCTCCCTCAAAAGCTCGGGGGTTGGTATTTTAAATAAATGGTTGTGTTCTTTTTTTTTCGGTGGCCGGTTGTTCCCTATTGAGCTGGAGAGTAAATAGTTAAAAGCCTTCCTTCAGGAGAGATCTTGCCCCCGGATATCTGCAGTATCCTTTCTGTTCAAATTGTTCCCAAATTGACAGACTCGGTAGGAGTCACCTAACCTAATTATTTTATCATTAAGACAAGAATGTAAATAAACACAAATATGACATTTGTCTTTTTTAGTACGGGGACGAGAACATTGCTGACTCACCGAGAGGAAAGAGGGGCAGGAGAAGAGAATAGGAGGAAGGAGGGGAATGAATCAAAGGAAGTTTTACTTTAAGAAAAAAAAAAATAACTGATTTCCCTTTTAGCTCTCTGACAGACTTTGGGATTTTTGCTTTTTTTTTTTTGGTATTTTTTTTTCCCCTTTCCACATAACTTGCAGGGTTCCAGGTAAAGGAAGCCTGAACTGGAAGCAGCATCTTCTGGCAAAAGGCTTGGAAATCCTGCGTGGGGAAACTCGTCGGAGCGGAGCTGTAATCACAATTCCTCAGCCCGGTCCTACCAGGGCTGCTGACAAATATCTCTGCAGTTCACGTGAAAATCCCCTGGGCCGTCACGCTCCAAGCACGGTACCTGCCAACCTCTGCGGGGGCACTCACATACTCTAATTTAAATAAAAACGACAGCAGTTTGGCCAAAGAAACTCAGCAAAGAAATGCAGCTGCGTTTCAGTCCAGTACTACACACCCCTACACCTTTCCTGCATCTTTTTTATGTCTCCTCATACTTTTTTTCTTTCCAAACTTACTTAATCTCAGGGATGGAGATGCTGCCCACAGCGTGCTTCTGCCCGACGTAACGCACGCCACCGAAGAGGTCCGTTTGTGTGACTGAATTAGGGGAACAAAAGAGCATTTCCAGCACCAACCATCAGGTTGCATCTTCACAGCTGTCTCCCCTGCCAGACGTGTTTCTGGCAATTAACAGAGTAATTGTGGCGGCGAGTAAATAAAAATGAATACAACACTTTTACAAAAAGAATTATCTGCCCAAGACGCAAAGAGATATCACGCCAGTTGTTTAAATGATCCCATGCATTTTTCTTAACACTAAAAACAATTTCTTTTGAAACGAATGCATCCGAAACATTCAAAAACTCCTAATGGAAGTCATGAATAAGTGTTATTTTTCTATTTCCTACGCTACTTAAAGACTATTTTACTTTCCAGTTCTTTCAATCTGTTTATATGTTGTAATGAGAAACAGACTTTTTTTTTTTAACCATGCTATTGCAAGAAAAATAGCATTTTGGCCAAGAAAAATGCAGATTTCCCCACCACAGGAAACAATGAATCTAACAAACTTCAACACATTTAAGTAAAACAACAACTTAGTATTTTCATTAACAGCTATGGTTTCAGAACAAAGCTCAGCTGCAAAGTCTCTGTTACAAGAGTTTATATCTCTTACACGAGTTAAACTAAATAGAACGGCTTTGCCCCATATTTTTCTTCTTGACGTCTCTGTCTCTATTTATTACACACACTCAAGAGCAGTTATTTAAGTGAAAGAAAGATTTAACAGGCTCAGAGCTATTTGATTTCTCCTAATAAAGACAGCAAAGCTCTCAGTGCTTTAAGTAAACTGATCCACAATTTATTTAATGTACGGTTATACAGATTTGCTGAAGTACCTTAATACGCAGCATACTATCATTAATTGTATTTGAAGTAACTGCCATTGGCTTATAAAATAATTATATAAGCAGATGACAAACACAATCTGAGATTCAGATTTGCGTTTTCTGCTGGTTCTCGTTTCGACGACCTGGAAAGTTGAGCGTTGAGCTGTTCCAGCCTCAATTCTGCTGCTCAGTTTTGCCCTCCAGACCTACCCCCGTTATTTTATTTTTTTTTTTCTCCGCAACAGCGTCAGCTCAGAAACGGCCTTTAATCCCGGCGAGTCGCTGAAGAACCTCGGGACCTGCGCCTTTTACCTTTGGCTTGAACCCCGCAACTCCCCAGCACTGACCATTTTACTAAAACGGGCTCTTTTCCGCTCAGATTAGCAGGGGCGTTGGCGTCGGGGCAGCGGTGGCTTCGCCGCCGCCGAAGAGCATCGGGCATCAGATCACTGGCAATTTTCCTCTAAGGCGGTGTCACTTTTTTAACAGCTCAAAACATCCAACTCCACAACAGACAGCTTGGCTGTATTTTAAATTAGCACAAATGCTAAAGCCAGGAAATGCAATTCTCAGGGTATCGGAACAAAAGGCTCAGAGAATGAAAGAATTCTTATATACCATAAGATTATCAGGACTAGACTGTCACACCATGACCTTGCTGGCGCCTAGCTAATCTGACAATATTTGGCAGAGCATTGTTTCAAATCAATAACTAATTAACAAAGTACAAAAGAAGTTGTACTGTTTTTGAGGCTCCTCGTTAAAAATGGCTTTTGGTTGCACATGGGCAGAAAGGTCGCTTTTATGACATCTTCACGAGTCTTTCAACATCTTGCCACTGTCAGATTAAATTACTTTTAGCAATTAATTGTCATAAGTTAAAACAGAAGCACATTTGTTACAGCAGGTTGTCATAATGACATGGTGAGCAGTTGTTTTGATATGAATTTCTTCCACTGACCTTCTATCATATCTTAATTTTTTTGGTTGACCTAACTGGAAAATTGGGAGCAATCTTCTAACTCAGGCGGCACAGGCCAAACATTGGGGGTCTTATTGAGATGATAGACTGAACAATAACGGAACAGAAATTCCAGAGATAATCGAAAGGAATAATATATATATATCTTCTATAGAATATGTAACCTGTGATGTCTGTGCCGGTGGGTGGGATAATAAAAATAAACCCACAAAAAACCACAGGGATGTAGCTTTTGTAACCGTTAGAGATGATGCCATTTTAATCCTTTATTAGCCAACGCCATTTGTTCAACGTGTTTTAAAACAAGGATCAAGCGGATTCAACATCTGCAACCTGCACCCATTCAAACTGTTACTGAGTTTTGGGAGCTTGGACTTCATTGTGCTTTAATTAAAAGTAATTCTACCCTTAGAATTATTTTTATTATTAGAAGTATTCTGCTCTTAGTTCCTTTTGTTAAACTTCTCTGCATCGTGACTGTCCGTCTTACAGAACATTTCTCATCAAAGTTTGTCTGAGTCTCCTATAGAACGCTACATCAGGGTGAAGACAGACAACCGTCCTCACAAAAGCCCCCTGTATTTAGTTGATAAATGCTAAATCCCATTTCAGCTGTTTGCTGGGCTTCACCATGCCACCCCGTTACCGCAGCCTCTCTGAAAACAAGCCCCGTTTGGTCACCAGCGATGGCACAAAAGCCAATAAAATTTACCAGGAAAGGGCAGAAGCATTATTCATCGAGCCCCTCTTCCTGCTGAACATCTCAGGTCTTTCTTCCACGAGGTGGAGCAGGTATCCACCTGCACCCATGGAGGACCTCACGCTGGAGCAGTGGAAGAGTGTGAGGAGGAAGGAGCAGCAAAGACAACGTGTGATGATCTGATCTGACCACAACTCCGTCCCCCTGCGCTGCTCGGGGGGAGGAGATGGAGAAGTTGAGAGTGAACTTGAGCCCAGGAAGAAGGGAGAGGTGGGGAGAAGGTGTTTTAGGATTGTTCTTATTTCTCATTATCCTGCTGTGTTGTCAACGAGCCATAAATTAAATTAATGTCACAGAGTCACAGAATCACATGGGGTTGGAAGGGACCTCTGGAGATCATCCAGTCCAACCCCCTGCCAAAGCAGGTCCACCCAGAGCAGGTTGCACAGGAACGTGTCCAGGAGGGTTTTGAATGTCTCCAGAGAAGGAGATTCCACCACCTCCCTGAGCAGCCTCTTCCAGGGCTCTGCCACCCTGAAAGCGAAGAGGTTCCTCCTCAAGTTTAGGTGGAACTTCTTATGTTCAAGTTTGTGCCCATTTCCTCTTGTCCTGAGTCAAGTATGTTATGCCTGTGATGGTGACTGCTGGGTGATCTCCCTGTCCTTATCTTGACCCATTAGTCTTATGCCGTGTTTTCTCTCCCCTGTCCAGCTGAGGAAGGGTGTGATAGAGCAGCTGGGTGGGCAGCTGACAGCCAGCCAAGGTCAATCAGCACATAGAATAATAGAATGGTTTGGGTTGGAAGGGACCTTCAAGACAATTCAGTTCCAACCCCCTGCCCTGGGCAGGGACACCTCCCGCCACACCAGGTTGCTCCAAGCCCTCTCCAACCTGGCCTTGAACCCCTCCAGGGATGGGGCAGCCACAGCTTCTCTGGGCAACCTGGGCCAGGCTCTCACCACCCTCACAGCAAAGAAGTTCTTTCCCACATCTCATCTCCATCTCCCCTCTTTCAGTGTCAAACCCTGTCCCCTCCTCCTATGGCTCCCCTCCCTCATCAAGAGTCCCTCCCCATCTCTCCTATAGATATATATGTGTATACACATATATATATACATAAACATTCTCATATTGCCACGAAATGTCCCAGTGCTTGGTGACAGGGAATGAAGTGGGGATGAACAGGAGAAGAGAGACATCTCTTGCAGACTCCATCCTGCTCTGCAGAACAAAGAGATTATGCAGAAGGACAGACCCAGGCAACTGCAGCATCTGTCCTTAACGCTGGCAGCAAAAATGATGTAACCCCAAGAACGCTCCACGTAAGCTGTCTCTGGTCGTAGATGTCCTGGAGGAGCTGATTATCCACATCTTCAGGCTAACTGAGCCTTGGGAAGAGCTTTTATGGTTAACGACAGTTGAACACTGTTTAACGATCCACGTTTAACGTATTTTGCTATTTTTGTAGTTTAGCTCTGTTGGTGCAAATGTTTCTATACCAACATATTTTAAACCTTAAATCTTGTTTAGTAATAAAGCTGACAATGAGCAGTAAGAACTGATGGTTGCCAGGTACCAGATGTCCTGGAAATCCCCCAAACTGCGATCGCATTCACTGTGCCTGGTATCACAGAATACCCCAAATCTGCCTCTCCACCGAGCAGCAGGGATCAGTTTTGGGGGTGGCAACGCGAGGGTGGGCAGGAGCAGACTTCTCCCAACCAACAGAAAACTGGACCGGAGTGTCTGAAATAATCCATAACCCTTTACAAGCGTGGGCACAGGTTTGCAGAGACGAAGAGAAACCGGGAGCCTGCCCAAGGGCTTCAAGGCAACCTCGTGGCTAATGCGCTGGCCCGCAGCTGAGATACGGGTTCAGGTCTCGCTTTGAAATTAACAGTGTAGACAAAATCTAAGAACTGGCTGCACGCAGGCTTAATTAAACCACTGATCACTAATGCCTTAATAAAGCTGCAGCCTTTTTATTTCTGCCATGCCTATCCTCTGCTAAAGGCGCACTTGGCAAATAATCAATTTGAATGTCACAGGGTGGTTTTTTTTTCCCTTCCCGAAACTCAAGAACTGCTTTGTAGTTTAAAATGAAAGTTTGTGGACTCAAATTAACAATGTAGACAAAACGCTTTTTTGCCAAAGAAATAACAAAGGCGAGGGAGTAGGAAGGACATGGACAGTACTTGTATCCTTCCCATTATTCAAAGCTGCGCATGCCAATAACATCTGGAGAACATCTGTGAAAAAAACCCTTACTGCTGTACTGCTCTAAGGGCCTTTGACAAATTTAAGCAGATGATCTGGCTTGGGGAATTTCTTGATCTCTGAAGAAATCATTAATGTTCTGCTCAATACACCCGTGTTAAAAACGCCGAAAAACACCACTGCCTGTTTGGAGGGGCTTGTGTCCTTCAAGGTGCATTTCTGTAGCAGTTCTTGTGCAAGGCCACATGGTATTTAGAATCATAGAATCATAGAGTGGTTCAGGTTGGAAGGGACCTTCAAGATCATTGAGTTCCGACCCCCTGCCCTGGGCAGGGACACCTCCCACCAGACCACGTTGCTCCAAGCCCCCTCCAGCCTGGCCTTGAACCCCTCCAGGGATGGGGCAGCCACAGCTTCCCTGGGCAACCTGGGCCAGGGTCTCACCACCCTCATAGGAAAGAAGTTCTTTCTGGTATCTAATCTAAATCTCCCCTCTTTCAATTTAAAACCATTACCCCTCATCCTATCACTACATTCCCTGATAAAGGGTCCCTCCCCATCTCTCCTGTAGCCCCCGACAGGTACTGGAAGGCTGCTATGAGGTCTCCCCAGAGCCTTCTCCAGACTGAACAACCCCAGCTCTCTCAGCCCGTCCTCACAGCAGAGGTGCTCCAGCCCTCTGATCATCTTCGTGGCCCTCCGCTGGACCCGTTCCAACAGGTCCATGTCCTTCCTGTGTCGAGAAGTCCAAAGCTGGACACAGTGCTCCAGGTGGGGTCTCATGAGAGCAGAGTAGAGGGGTAGAGTCACCTCCCTCTATTTAACCATGCTAATGGCTAGGTAGGCTTCCTGGTGTCAACTACCTGAGCCTGCTCTTTTTAAGTGGATCACCAACCACCAAATGTTCTGAGGCAGGGAAATTTGCCTCTTTCCACAACATCCACGAAGCCTATCCATAACTTAAATACTCCTCGGAGAGCTGAGATGGAACTTCGTAATCTTGAACCACATCAGCTGGAGAGCACCTCCGCGGGTCGTCTGGTCCAACACCACGCTCAAAGCAGTGTCAGCCGGGACTGGTCACAAGTGCCGTGCCTGACAACTGCCACCAAAAGCTCTGTAGTTTCAGTGTCACAAAAATGTAAAAACGTGCATTATGGAAGTTCCCCGAACCTCAAAGCATGTGCATTTGAGACAGCGTGACCTTGAACACGCTCCAGAGAGGTCCTTCAGCTGACTACTACTCCAGACATGAAATCATTTACAATATTTCTATGCCACAAGCTTTTCTTTCCAACTTTTGTACGCCCTGTGGACCCCCAGCACAACTGAGGCAGTGGTCACCTTCTGCAACTGCAGTCCACCTTTGCTCAGGTCTGGCAGACCTGAATTTTGCCTGGTCGCTTTATCTCTGAGCAGAAACAGGCGTTACTTCATAGTGTTGTTAGAAAATCACGTCATGGTTATTTACCACAATTATAACAGAATAACAACAGCATCTGAGCTTCCACTCCAGTGATGGTACCCTCTGGTGCCCACCAGGACAAAAATCCATCTAAAATACCAGCCAAACGCTATCAGCTGGGGTGGTTCGAAACAGAAAGGGAAAGGAAATGGTAAAAGAACGTTAAGAACGAACAGCCAACAGCAGCAGAAAGGTATTTAAGTCGAGTGGACTCCACGATCACATCAGAGGCTGTTAATTTCAGACCTTAACGCGGCAATAACCCATTTGCCCACTTAAAGCAAAGCGGCCAGAACCTCAAGCGGCGCGCAGCGTCCGAAAGCTCGACGTATCCCAACGAGGAGGGTTTCACATGCGGCCAAGGTCTTCACTGGCAGGGGATCTTAAAAATAAGCAACAGCCATTAAACATAACCCTACCCCTTTTTTTTGGCAGCCAGTGCAAAGGACACATGATGAATAACACGGTCCTGTCGTCAAATGTGTTTGTTCATTTTTCAAACCACAGGAAAAGTGTTGTGCCCGGGGGCTCGGAGAGGTGTGCCGCGAGGTGGAATGTGTGGGGGCAGCGACTTATCAAAGGATAAGACCACAAAGTTAATTGCAGAACCCAGAAATCTTTCAAAACTACTTACGCCACCTGAGCTTTGCTAAATTTCTTCATTACTTAATTTGCTCACTTCAAAAGAATTCCTCAGCAAACCAGATGCCTGAAAGAAATAAATACCTGTCGTCTTAACAACTACATGCAATTAAGGCTTCTGTTTTCCCAGGTTAAGAACAGAGTGGTGGTGACACAATTAAGTGATAATGTCAATTGCCCACTTTCCTAGGATACAGGGGCTGAACTTGCAAGATCCATGAAATCAGATTATTCAGTTACACAGCAGGTGGAGAAGATGGGAGTGAAAAACCATCCTGGAAGGAAACACCAGTCTGAAATAACAAAAACACGTTGCAGATGCTTACGAAGCACCAGGCGTAGTGTCGGAATCAACAACATTTCAGGTTTCTTGCTGTACTATACGACTGGATGCACCGGTTAAATCCTTGCTTTTGGTAAAAAGGAAACTTTCCAGTGTTATCCATCCTATGCCCGCACACACACTGTCACAGCCCACCTCCTGCAGAGGCTGCACATGCACAAACGTGAAGATTCTGTGTGCTTTAATGTCAGTAGCGTCTGTGTGCACACACATGCGTGGGCACTTGTGTACGTGTGTACAGGGGAACTCACACTTCATCACAGGTATAATGACAGACTCAAATTGAAGTGATACCAGACAATGTGTAAGTTGTAACGTAACTCTTCTGGGACAGAGGAACTCTTCATAGAATCACAGAACCATACAATCACAGAATGGTTCAAGCTGGAAGGGACCTTGAAGACCATCCAGTGCCACTCCCTGCCCTGCACCTCCCACCAGAGCTGGTTGCTCCAAGCCCCCTCCAACCTGGCCTTGAACCCCTCCAGGGATGGGGCAGCCACAGCTTCTCTGGGCAACCTGGGCCAGGCTCTCACCACCCTCACAGCAAAGAAGTTCTTCCCCACATCTCATCTCCATCTCCCCTCTTCCACTCACTCCCTAATTCAATAAGGACATGACAAAACCAGACACAGTATTCTTTCGCTGTTTTTTTGGTTTTTTGTTGTTTTTTTTTTTTTTTTCAGAGGTGTAGAGGAGCAGTATTTTATTAAAGAACTAAAAAATTTGGTTGGATGCACAGTGAATTGGTAAGCCCAGGATCCCTCCTGCTACACCATCTAACAGTAACATGGGCAACCGGAGCCTGTGTGACCCTGATGTGCCATCCCCATAATTACTTGTCAGTATTAGAAGCAGCATGATTATGTTCGTCAACAGCTACTAACCCAGGGACCTCCCTTCCTTTCTGAAGAACCTGCTCAACGCAGTTGTGATACTCTCCTCACTCCATGCTGCTGCTGAAAGTACCAAACTAGAAGCCCCCAAACTGTTGGTTAAGAGCCCAGAAAAACTTAAGGCTCCTCAACACACACAACTCTTGGTCACTCTCAAGTCAGTCCTACTTTATTCCGTAGTTTCTCTCCAAGCAGTGCCATCTATTGGGAAAACTAACTAAAATTCAAATATTACTTGATAATAGAGGGAATATAGCTCATTGTCTGTTGACAAATTCGCTCTTGCCAAGGATTGATCAAAAAATGCAGAGGAAGAGAATGAGAACCAACTGCCAAAGCGTAGAAGAGTGTGGCTGAACAGCGTGCAGCCCATTCAGGGGAGAAAACTGGTCACCGACACTGCCGACCACAAAAGACAAAAAGCATTTTTGATCAGTTTAGCACGCCCTTTTTAGCCAGGGAGAGAAGGATAAACCAAGGACTCAGCTGAGAGAGGAACGGTGAGATTTCTCAAAATTTAGATGAGGTCATGGCTGGAGATGGTGTAAAGCAGACTACCTTAGGAAAGACTTCTGCCTGGGCAGAATGAAAATGAAGTTAACAGCTCTGAAGTTGGTAAAAGGTAGTTCTCGGGGCGTGATGATCGGCGGCAGAGTTCACTAAGGCATAGCAAGAACGGAGGTCATGACTCCGTTCCCCTCAGAGCTCACAATAAGGCATATTTCTTTGCCTGTACAGGGACGACAATGAGGTGATTAAAAAAATAAACCTTGTTCTCAAGAGGTAAATAATTCAAAATAACATGGCACAGTAAGTAAACTCACAAAAAAAGTAAGGATTTTGGTTAGTAAAATCCTTTCCTTGCAAGGATTTTAAAATGTAACGAATGAAAGGGCTATAATAATTAATTTTTCAAATTGTCAGCCACCTATGAATTGCAGGGTAGGAACTGACATTTTTTCTGGGACAGCTTATTCCACATTCATCCGTGCCACTGTTTCCTCCACTACTTCTAGCTCCTTTGGCAGCCGTCACCACTGCAGGCAGCCAAGCAGACTACAGAGGAACTACCAGATTTATCTTAACCCCAAAAACGAGATTTTTTTTTTTTTCCTATTTTTTTTCTGAATTTCCGCTTTGTTTTCTGCAGCAGATGTGAAAACACCATCCTCAAACACACTGTGCATCCTGTGCCCCGATTCCCTGTCTGCTGACATCCATTTCCTAGGACTCCACAAATGTTGTTTTCCTGACCTCCGCGCGCTGTGGTAGAGTCCTCAAACACCAAACCACTAAATATTTCTAGAGGATTGGGGTTGGGTGGTGCATCCCCACAGAAATGGGTTTTTTTGCATCAGCACCATTCATCTTAAGACGACTATATATATATTTATCTCAGAAATTAACATTCATCATCTCTCAGTATGTCAAGGCTCTTGTGGCTGAGTCCACAAGACTGGTCCACGAGAAAAAAGCACGTAAAGAATCTCCAAGTTTTGCAAAAAGAGGTGTATGTTGCCACTCGAGCCCCTGCTAAACTTTTTCTGCTGGTTTTCCCAACACACTGAAATCTAGCATCAAAGGGTGCGACTGCGTGCAGTAGGTTAAAGGACATTATCCTTGTTTTGGGTCTCAGCTAAAAGGATATTATCCTTTGATTCCACTGGATAAACAATAAAGGAGGATTGCAGAGAGCAATCTGCACTGGCAGGAGGACGGACCAGAAGACCTTCAAGGTCTTTTCAGTCCTTCACTGCAACCGCTCTACAATCAAAGAAAGAGGGGCAGTATCCGAGTAGACGAAGTTTGAATGATTTCATCCACCTTCGCCTTCAACAAGTAGGTCCGCTTTCCGCTGAGGTGGTTTTCTTTCCCGATATCTCGCTAAACGGCCAGGTCTACCAAGCCTAACTCCCGTCTGAAGGGAAGGAGGACTCTTCTGACCCGTGAGAGAAGGTCTTTAGCTTCTTTAGCACGACGGGGGAGCACCGTGCAGCTCGTGGTGGGAGGAGAGGAACAAGCCGGTCCTTTCTTTTGGGAACTCACACGGCTCGCCTCGCGCCTTAGGAGCTGGGTCTAACAATGCACATTTCATCAGCGTCACGTAACGAACGCTCTGAAAGAGGTAGATGGCCCCCATTTATTCCTTTTCTTTGATTAAACCACACTCGTGAAAGGCAGAACAAAGGGAGGATATCGCGGAAAGAGGAGCCAGTGGTGCTCTTGAAGAGATGCAAAATCTTCCTTCAGTGATTATCTCTCTCTCTGATTTCTCACTGGCTCAAGGAAAAGAGGACGAATACAAGTTTTCTGGACTGGCAGATGCAAAACATACCATAAGAAATCTTTACAATCCCAGGATTTCTTAAAATACTTAGTTTAACTGCACACGCTAAACAACCTGTGCACAAATTATTGAATACTATTACAATTTAAGCTCTATATACTTTAGCTATTTAATGTAAGATGCATGTTCATTGTAGTATCTATAGAATGCAATATGATATATATGTATTTTCCCTGCTATATAGAAGCCACTGTAGGAACTTAAAGCTTCTCTGACCCTTTAGGAATGATGCAGAGGCCTATCTGTAGGTGCTCAGTGCCACTGCAGATCCTTTAGAGTCCTCTGCTGGGCTTCCAGCTGCTGGGCCAGGGGTGGTACAGGTCCTACAAGACATCGGTGAGGTCTCTCCACTGTCCCAAACACCCTGTGGCACCCAGAATGTCATAAATACGTCCCAGCACCTGAACTGCAGTCTTTTTAAACAGTGTCCAGGGGTATGAGAGACAAGAACAATAAAGCTGCGGTAGTTTCTAAGCAGTTCTCATGAGCTTTCCATCGCCAGGACGGTTTTGCTGTTGCGAAGAAGTGAAAGAGGTTTCTCAAGAATGTAAGGATGTAACGGGCTTTAAAAGGTAAATATGGACAAGGTAAAACCATGTGTTATTTCAGAGCTATAGGTAAAGCAATGGTGATTGATAGTTGTAAAAGGGGCGGGGGGGAAGGCATTGTGATATAAACATTGGGCTGAGAGAGCTGCCTGTCCGGCACTTGTCATTTCGTCTCTTCTGGTGGAATAAAAGGCTGAGGGGTTCGGTCTCAGCAGCAGGCTAACACGGTGGCACAGGCTCTGGAGGACCACCTTGCCAAGTCCCAGGATGGGCCAGAGGGAGCCAGCATCTGCCCGGGGATGCATGGGGTGGACCAGACCCCCCCGCCCCAGGCAGCTGGTGGGACCTGGGAAATGGCTCCATCTCCAGCCTCAAATAAGTGTCACCCCGTGCAAGGGGACACCCGGCGGTGACCTTGCGTCAGGCGGTGCCACCTGTCAGCCCGACCCCAACAACGAGCAGAAATGTCACAGCCGCTTTTGCCAGGATCTCCTGCCCAACAGCCGCCACCACAGACTTTATTAATAAACCTGCCTTTTACCACTTCCTCCTAAATGCTGGCACAAATTGCCCCGATGCGTCCGTTTTTAGCAAAACAAATTAATTAGTTGCACATGATCGTTTCCTATTTAATCTCCTGCAGAAAGGGGGAAAAAAATTATTTATGAAAAGTGTGTTACATCCAAAATTAATTCAATTTCACTGGTGTGCTGCTAGTATAAACAGCGCTGTTATAGGCTGTGCTACGGTAAAAATAATATTTGCGGTAAGAATTATTAAAGCAGCTAGGCTCGGTGGAAAAATAAAGGATGAAATTCCGAGCATACAGGGCGAGGAAAGACTTATCCCTTTTGCCCAGAAAACCTGACCCCATCAGTTGGTCTGATAAAAGTACTTCTTCCTTCTTCTTCCCTCGTTGCCTCTTTGATATCCTTCCACTATTGTGGCAACAACATTATTGCAAATTACTATTATTATAAAATTATGTGATTTATACTTTTTCCTTTAATAACATTTCAGAATCCATTCAGTATACTTGTTTAAGTGGTGAACACTATTTAGAAGGGGATAAATACTGATTTACATTTCTAAGTGTCTTTTAACATAGAGAAGACACTGTCAATGTGAAAATCTGTAGGGAGTGGGAGATGGCTTGGAGGATGGAGGGAATAATCATGTCACATTTAAGCCCGTATGATCTGTTTCCATAGAAAAAGGTTAGAGATCAACAAATTCTCAGTTTGGTTCAGTCATAAATGAAGGTTGGCCAGGGTATTAAGTTTCTGGGGGGAAGCATTAGCCAATACGTACAGCAGCAGCCTCTGGTGGTCTAAGAAAAAATGGTAGTATGTATAAGTAAGGCTAGAAATATGTTTTTTAAAGGGATGTATGTACATATTTAGCTATTTGACTCAATCCTCCGTTCAACACATTAAAAAACAGATGCTTTTAAAATGATCTGCTGGCAATATGCTTGTTAAAATCTGAACAGTAAGAGTATTAAAATTCATATGCATTCATTAGCATGTTATATAAAAGTAAAATGCTTTTGTTTAATCATTCCATAAAGTATTATAGTCAATGCTGATTATCAAGAAGTTTTTTTTTCCCTTGGTTTGCATCGACAAAAAAGAAACCAAATTTATAAGATTGTTACTGAACTGATGACATTTTCTGTCTTCACTCACAAATTCAGTTGGCAGATGTTTTCAAGAACAAAAAATTCTGTCTTATTACAAAACATATTAAGCAGGTTTTCCTGCCATAATGTTTGACATGATGTTTATTGCCCAGACCAAATCAGTCCCTTTAACAAGCTATAATGTACGCCAGAAAGTACATTATTTCATAGTTAAGGAAACTTCCAGCATGAAACAATAAGTACTTTGATCTTTCAAGCACTATGCTTAATGCACTACACACTCCCATAGTCATTCTTATTTGTAGTCATTTTGTAAAAAAATACAGTACAATTTGAGATTCTGTTTTTTAAAGCTCCGCTTTTACATATTCTTGCGTGTCCCAGCTATTTGTTTGTTGTTCTTTTTTTTTTTCTCTAAAAATAAAGAAAATACTTAAAGAAACCACAGAAGAGTTCCATTTCTCCAGTTCTTGGAAAATCTAACTGCACAAGTGGGAGCATCATCCAGACAGCTTTAATCAGTTCAAATGGCATTTCCTCATCAGATGACAACGGATCTCAATGACCCTATGAGAACGTAACGGGGGATATTTATTCCTACTACTTAACAGTCTGAAACAATTTCTCCAGTGTGTTTGAGACAAACAAATGTTCCTTCAATGTTAGATGCTGTTGATGACTTCTTGTGGGGGTATTTTTCACCCAGTCCCTCTGTACCTGTTGGCCCTGCTTGGCAAAGACGACGTAAAGGCTGACTCAGGTTTTTCAAAATTCTTTGACGAGACCGTTATGAAGCGTACACCATACTTAAATATTTCTGTGGCGTGACAATATGTTTTATTTCCAGAGCCCAGTGAGTCAAACGCATGCTCTACTACACAGAAAGTAAAGGCCGTGTATAAATTGTCCTTTGAGATTACCCCAACCTGTGGTTGTCCTAAGAGAGTCCCAGGGGGGAAACACACGGTGATTCCCGCAGCTCCCACGGACCCAAGGACCAGTGGCAATTTTATTCTCTTTCAAGAAATTCTCTATACTAGAGCCTTATAAAGAAAAATACCCAAAGAATTACAGAATCACAGAATGCTATGGGGTTGGAAGGGACCTCTGGAGATCATCCAGTCCAACCCCCTGCCAGAGCAAGGTCACCCAGAGCAGGTTGCACAGGCACAGGTCTTTCAGAATAAAACACCAACCACATCAGAAAACTCGATTTCAGTCAATTTGCCCAGGAGAGGAGACTACCACCCACACTGTCACTAAAACTTATGCTACTTATCTCCTTGGTTTGATGGAAATCAAATCAAGGCAACGTCAACAGTCACACGTGAGGCACAGAGCTGTGCAATAACGACAAGGGGATGGAGTCATGCATGTTATGTTCCGGGGGTCAAACCTCCCAAAGCCAAATTTCGCGCCTCACCGAGCAAAAGAGCCACATGAAGGTGGAACTGCTAAAGCGGTATCCAAAAAAAAAAAAAAAAAAAGGTGCAGTTTCAGCAAGGGGACACTGGGCCACTTTCTGGACAATAAAGCAACATCGTCCACCTTGAGACAAGTCCCCCCTTCAGAAGCAGGGTCTGGCTGTGGGGCAGAACGGCATCCCTCAGAAGAAGCAGTGATAGAGAAAAGCAGCGCCCTGTTGGTGACTTTGAACATGTATGTGCATCCTTTTGTTTCCCGTACTCAGCAGCCAGATATTTCTCAAAAGACACCGTAATATTTATGGTCTTAGTGATAATCTGGCATCCAGGTTACAAACCCTTTTAACCAGCCAGTATTTCTCCCACACACGATGCTATTACAAACCACAATTAACAGGAACATGTTAAAATTTAAGATGATTCTAACATGCCTTTTGCTGTTTTTTTCTCTGTTTCGCACCATATACATTTTTACTGTTTTAACTGCACTGTGGCACTTCTGACACGTTTTACCGTTTGAATGGAAATGCTAACTTTCATAATAAGGGCTTTGGAAATTGCACGACTCGGTCTTGAATGTATAATGCATAGTATGTATATGAAGCAGAATGTGTCAAAGTGCAAATAATATTGTTTGTGCCCCCTGCAGAATTAGAAATCCTCGGGTAGCACTGTTATAACGATCCCATGCTGGTAGCATTACAAAGTGCAAAGGTTCACTGAGTAAGAAAAGAGCAAGGGACAGAGTTTCCTCATTACACCATTCCCGAAGTATTCTAGCTTAAATATTTATTAAGATATTAATAACTCTCCTCCTTTATCTGCCTTCTGAAGTTCAGCTGAAACACAATGGATGGCTGCTCATATGAAAACAATACATTATAGGGTAAATGTGCTACCACACAAGATGAACACCGGTATTTTCCACAATACATTATTAATTCAGCAGGTAATACGTTAAAAACCTATCAGGCTATAACTACTGCCTCCCCAGTATAAGACAGCGTAACACAATAAATGCATGCATGACACGTGAAGTTAATATTTTGCCTAAGCTGCACTAGAAAGCGTTCCTTACGTACACCTCTGTTTATAAAATCATTTTTACAAAGTCTTCCTTAAATCACTCTCTTTCTTGATAGCACCAGTGAGTTCCTCTGGGGTTTATTTGAAGTCCCCCTTTGAAATTAGAAAGAAATGTTTTGCAACTCTTCCCAAACTTCACATTTGGCAAGTGACAAAAAATATCAGCAGAATAAAGAGGCAGGAACTCTGTATGAACTCTTGAATGCCATCTCAGTACAGTGTTTGTTTTTTTTAAAAAAAGCATGCTGTTTACTAGCCAGTATGGACAGTAAACACATCTATATAACATCACTAAAGAAGGGCAAACGAAACCAAAAGAAACTTACTCTAATATACATCTGCATAGTTTCTTTCTCTTTTTGCGGATTTCGATACTTTTCGTAGAAGTCACGTCGCTTCTTTGTTTCTTTCTGGATTTTATCTTTTCTTTCCCTCTTTTCGGCAGGTTCATCTGAGCTATCAGAAGACAGCTGTACTTGGGCTTTTGTCTTCTCCACTTCAATATAGTTCTCATTGGGATTCAGTACTATTACTCCATAGCCTTCCTGTTGTAGAAGAGAGAGACGCACACGCACACAGACACACAAAAAGAAATATGAAAAGGGAGATTTAATGCTTGAAAATGCTTTGCATTTATTTAATGCTCTTAAAAACTTCTTTCTTTATTTCAGTAAGTTCGCACAACGTAATTTATAGAAGGGTGTTTTAAGAATATTCTGTTTGTTTCTTTTCTGTCATTAAAGGGATATTGATGTGTGAATATGTGTCTGTGCGTGCACTTATGCTCACGCACATCCCTCAGCGTCAGAAAAGTTGCCTGTTTTACCTTTAAAATAATTTAATATGTTGTTTTATTCATAAGCACTTTATACGACTTTTTCAGAAAACAGTATGGGAACTAAAAGGAAAATATTATTTTAAGAACTCTGCATAATGATGAATAAAAAAGCTTTATACCCAGCCAGTAAAAAACTGTAAAATAAAAAGGATGGAGGGATTCCATATATATATATATATATATACACACATCTAAAATAAAGCAAGCATGTGGAAATTATTCACCCCAGTTTAAAATAGTAAACCCTTTTGTCTAGCTGACAACAAGCAGACCATGCAGAAGCCAACAGCGGCCCTCATAATGAATCAATACCACCACTGATTCAGTGGTACCGCTTACAAGTCAACTCTTTTTGCTGTGGGGAGGATGACTTTTAAGTGTATCTTTAAATCTGCTCTAAAACTTCTCTGGGATTACGTCCCGTATTCAACAAACCCAGAGAAAAATTCGTGACCTGCAGGATGCTTTTGAGCATACCAGCTGCATTTTTGTGCCTCAGAAAATGAGCCGGTTGAAAAAAATACATGAATTTATGAATGAGAAATAAATCTTGAACAAATCAGCCAATCATTTTATTATGATTTTTAAATGATGGCAAATCACACAATAACGCTCGTGGAAGACATAATGGCGAAGGCAGGGAGAAAAGGGAAGCACGTGCGTTTAACAGATGAGCCCTTAAAAGTTACCATGGGCTCCCAGTCAAAAACCAACCCGTCCTTTAAGAGTAAATTTTAATAAAGACTTACTTTTTGGAAACGTCTATATTAATTATCTAGCTGAACAGCTTCATTTCCAGCTTTTCACTGGGTGCTTGGCTCTGGGCTCGGCAGGAGGATCAAAGAGGTCCCCCCGCACCTAGCCGGCCAGAGCAAACCCAAGCCCAAGCCAACAAAAGATACTTTATTTGGGGCTCGCTTTTATTCCGATCTGTAGGGCCATTCACAAACCTTGTAGCGCATTGTGGCCACTGTCAGGTAGACAGATTGTCACTCGGTGATTTTCTACAGTTGGACACACTCGAGTAGTTATCAAAATCTCATCCGAAGGCAGCTCCTACCCCTCGTCCTCGCGCCCCGCTCAGGCGTCTGCCGTCCCTTCTCCTCCTCCCACCGAAAAAAAAAAAGCCAAGTTAAAGGGCACGGATGCACTCTGCTAAACAGGGTGAAACAGAGGCATTCAGGGCACTGTCTCTGGCCTAAGGGATGTCCTCAGAAAAAAAAAAAAAGGTCACCGCAGGCCACCGAAAACATCGTCCCCGGGCTCGGCGTGGGGCGGCTTGTCACCCCGCTCCCCTGCCCGCCCCACCGAGGGGACCCCCGGGGGGTAAAACGCCAACAAACGGGCCAAAAACCAGCACACAAACCAAGGGGGAAGGGCAAAGGGCAAAGGGAAAATTCAAGCAGACGGAAGTTTACAATCGGCCCTGGCCACGGCTGGTGGCGGTAACGCTCCGGACCATCAGCACGTCGAATCCCCAACTCGGGAAACACAAAGCTCAAAATCCATCCCCGGGGAGGACACCCCCCTCAAACGCTCCCAATTCACACGCCGCAGGCGAAAGGATGGGTTTCGGGCTCCCGAGGTGCAGAGTCAGAGGAAGTTTTGGTGGTTTTGGGGCTCCCGGTGCTGTTGGCCACCCCAACCCTCTCCCCTGGAGCAGGGGGGACCTTCTCCTACGCGTTGTCTCCCCCTCCCCGCACAGCCCCGAAGGCAAAGCCTCTGCGTTTATTGCAGGTCTACAAGCGCTACAGGGATTTGAAACTCGGCGTCCACTCCAAGCTGACCACAAAACAGACACATAAATCATCAAAGAAGTAGAATTTGTCTAAGTTATTGATTATGTAACTGAAAATTACATGACTCATTTGTCCAATTTTATGAGGACACAATGTCAATTTTTCACATAGACATCAACAGATGAAATATGATTCCATTTCTAAATTCACTATTTCATAGATCAATTAAAGGATTTTTATCAATTATATTTTAAGCAGTGTAACATGCCTCCCCTTACACTTTTTTCTTTCCTTTCTCCCAGACAGCAGGCCTTTCCTATCAGTACAATTAAAATAATTAAGTAATAACTGAGATGGGTTTTCCCGTAATTGAGAGAAAAGCAATCTTGCAATTCAGAAGACTTTCTCTTAGGAGAGTAATCTCTTTTCAGATGGTTTTGCTTGTGTGACCAAGTGTATTTCTCCTTCCCTTGTCCTTCTGCCTCCTCCATCGCAAGTGGTGAACAATGGCACCAGAAAGAAGATGTGATAGTAACATGCATAAGGTAATACGGAAAAACAAAATGACTGGTGAAGTTGTACCCAATTACAACCTCTCTCATTCAGCCTTAGCCCAAGTTTTTTCTGCTAAACATGAAGTATTTTAGATATTCTCTAGATAACATCTATGTAAACACTGCGGCTTCTAAGTTCGATTAGTTCTTAAAAGATGCATTTCACACGAGCGTTAGCTGCCCCGTTAAACTTCAGTGCGGTCAGAAAATTGGAACTCCACGCGGACGCAGTGGGGCTGAGCAGAGGGCAACTCAACGCAAAACCGGGCACACAAAACTACTGATATATCTCAAAAACAAGGCCGTTAGCAAACTTTAATAATAGCCAAGATACGCAGTCTTTGGCACGACTGTTTAGCAGAGAGAAAACCACAGTCACTAAAAAGTGTCTTTTTAAGTGAAAGTCATGTTCAGAAGTGTATACCTCACCAGGTCATTAAAAATATCGATTATTTCAGCTACGACGACCTTACAGAGTAATTAAAACGTAGTGACCTATGATGTCAGTGCGTGCCGCCATGCAGGGCAGTTTTTTAAGGCTGGCCACCGTGGGTGAAGCATGAGGTATGTTTCCGACACGCGTAACAGGGGGGCAGTTCTTTCCCACGTCTCCAGCGCGCTCAGAAAGAGAAACCACTCGCTGAAGCGCTCAAGTTTTTTCCTGGTGAAAAGCTAAACTTTGGTACAACACCCTCCCCCCCGCCCTCCATCAATCATGAGCTGACAGAAGGAAGGCAAGACCCGCGCTCTGCCACATGTCTGAGAGAATACAGATGTTGCACAGAAGCCCAGGTCCGCCCGCGTCCGCCGTCGGCGTATCGGCGAGGGGACGCCACGATCAGGACAGACACTCGGGCTCCCACCTACCAATTCCACGGGAAAAGTCACCATTTCTTCCTCAGACTAAAACACCCAATTGGTTTCCCCAAATCCCAATGCTTTGGGGTAGGTAAAATGTCACTTTAAGCACTGGCATCCTCCAGGTAACTCCTTCTGGAGGTTGAGGACTCTGTGCAAACTCCACTTCCAGCTTCATAAACACAAATACAATTAATACCAATTATTGAGCCAGCAAACAATGATGAAAGGGGAAGGAAAAACAGGCTGACAAAGTCAAGTGTTGGAAAGGATGAGGAATCTCAGCTACAATACCTTCACTACCAAGCCAGGACAACGTGGAAGGGCCTTCTCCACCCTAAGGCACGAGCCAGAAACGGAGCGGCACTTTCCACCTCTCACTGGAAGTTCAAGCGAGATGTTCAAAACAGGAGGAACACCAAAATTATTGCCTCTGACAGCAAGAGTAAGGTTAAAAAAAGCAAAGAGCCCCATGGTATTTGAGGTAAATTCCTAATCTTTCGAAACCCCTTCTGCCTGGGCACGTGAATAATGAGCTGAAAGCCTTCAGCTCTGCATATTAACCCACCACGATGGGACACCATATGTGAGCAGAGAGGTCAGGGCTGGAGAGAAGTCTTTTGACCTGTGTAACTACCTTTTTGGGACCGCGAGCGAGGGTCTGAAAGAGATCATTTTCCTAAGCTCTATCAACGTGAATTTCCAAGTTCAGGTTTCTACTGAGATTGTTGGCGAGGGGAGAGGAGTTAATTCCCGGGGCGGGGGGGTGGGGGTGAAACACAACCCAAAGTGCTCGGCCCCTCAAACCCGCCTGTGGTGTTCACAGGGACACGGCGAGGTCCATCCCTCTTGTTCTGTTCGCTTCCCACCTTTTCCAGGGGAAGGGTCCATCGATGCCACCGTCTGCCCCATCGTAGGTGCGAGAGCGGGATGAGGCCGTGACGGCCAATCAGAAGCCACCGGCTGAAGCATTAAAGCAAATAGAGCTGCTGGAGATGCAGCCCAGCTTGAAAAATGTCCCCCTCCATTATTTGAGCGATTTTCTCAAGACATGACCTGAGACTGAAACGCCCCAAATGTCAGTTGACTCCGCTTTCTGTTTCCACCCCGTGTACATTTTGGCAACTGCCCCCCCACCCCCACTCCCTTGCCCCCCTTCCCCACAAATACTTTGTGATATTTCCATCCCGGCTACACCTCGGCTCCCTGAATTCCAGCGCCGTGTCCAAGTGTGTAAAAATGCCGCGTTCCTGCCAAACGCGCATTGTCCCACCAAGTTCCCAACTTAAAATAGCTCATCAAGTTGGGCAGGAAAAGAAAACATGCCACAAAAAGTTTTTAGAGGACCACCTGTTGTCTATTATTTTTACATAGCACTTACTCATAAATCATAACACAGGGTAATTAATCAAGCTGTCAAAGAGAAGGTCAAAGGTTATGTGGGGGAGTCAGAAGGTCATGCATGGGCTGATAGAGGTCAGGGTCACACCGCATTCCTCATTATCAAGTTGGGATGAGAGACGGCCCAAGCAAACAAAAGTGAAAGCAGATGGAGAAGTGAGTGGATAAAAAAAAGGAGAAAATTTCACAAACAAAAAGAAAAGTGAAAGAAGAATGTCAGTTGCCTTCAAACAAGGAGGAGAATAGAGCAGAAATACATTGAGATGTTCTCAAAAGGTCCCACACAATACAAAGAAACTACAGTTTGATTATTTAAATACACTTAATATAACTTTCCATCCCATCTTTTTGCAAATATTAGGCTGCGCCGCAAAGCGGGCACGGTAGTTCTGGTTCCATTTCACATCTGAAGTCAATACTTTCAAGGTGAATTAGACAAAAGAAACCTATTACCGTGATGAATGCTGATGGATATATAAAATTGCTTCTAAATGCTGAAGTTTATTCCTGTTTATGGCTACAACCAACAGACGTTCAATAAAAAAGTTATAACCTGTTTGAATGATGTATTAAGAACTATACTTTCATATACACAAATCCTCAAAAACACAAAGCATCATAAAAGTCCCTCTGGATGACACAACAGTTATAAAATATTCTATCATTACACTGACCTGAATTAGATGCAGAATACTGTGCAAAATTAGCTGTCACCCTTTCCTCAAAATCTTTGTTAATCTCATTTTGAATGTTTGCAGCTTTATCAACACATGCATCAATGTCAGCTCCTTGGTTACTGAACCGCTGTACTTGGAAGAAGATATAATTAAAATGTTTTGGCACAGAAAAGGTGAAATTGTATCTTCCCCTGTTCCCTGAGGAGTCTGTAAAACATGTAGGATATATTGACAAACACACACCCTTGTCTTGAGCCCTGACATCCCAGGTCACCCAACTGCTATTTATTTCAAAACATTCACTTTACACTTACCCAAACTGTCACCTGCTGTGTTACTAACTTTTAATGGATATTAGAGCTATAAAAACAATAAACTCTTCATTTCCTTTCTGTTACTGCCTTCTAATTCCTCACCGCATCAGGTCTGTACCCATTTGCATGCAGAACTGTATTTCATCTTATTTCACCATATATAGTACCCTTATGCTGGAAAGTTTAAAACACGATATTAGTATGTTTTACTTTCCTTTTTGTTAATTTGGTGCCAGCACAGCTACACCAAACAAATCAGTGTTCAAGCCTAAAAAAAAAAAAACCCACCAGATAAGCTGTTACCACATTTTGAGTTTACTGCTGAAAAGTTTTGAAAAGAATCGAAGTTTTACATCTATCTATAATTGGCAACCCAAATATGTCTACGCCTAAGATCCGCAATCCCGTTTTATGAAGTTTTGCTCCCAAGGCCAAAACTGGATAAACGCATCCATGAATTGTAAGGGTTTTATTCCCCCAGTTCCGCACTCTGTTCGTGGCGGGGATTTTTCACTGGGATTTTCAGCAGAAAATTATTTCTCATGGCAAGAAAGACAAGAAACCGAGCTCCAGCATTAACTTGATTCTGGGAGAGGAGAACTAGGTTCACGTGCAGAACCTGCGTCAGGCGTTGTTTAACAAAGCTCAGCCCCACCAGCTCTGCCCGGGGTGGGATTCGGGCGACCTCGCCGGAGGCTGAGAGGACGGGAACCCACCCCAGACGGGATGCGGGACCGCAAATAATCCATCTGCAACAGCCGGCCGGGCTGCAGGAACAGCCTCTGCCCTCCTTCACCACGTGGACGCAGCTTCGGGGTCCACACAACCCATGAAAAAATGAACCCACCACTCACCCCCCAAGGCCTGGCATCTCTTATCGACACCTTACAGGAACCCCTTCTCTAACTAAAGCCTGTACTCTGAAAGTTACTCCTTCCCTCCTCTCTTAGGAAACCATTTTACTTTCTTTTCTGACAAAAATTTCAGAAGTTTCAGCAGGGTAACAAGATCTCAAACAAGAACCTCATGCATATTCCACTTTTTCACTAAGATTTTAATCAAAGGGTTATTCGGATTGATACAGAACTTAACTCTTCGAAAGCGATGCACCAGAAACAATGATAAACCAAATAATCTTCATAAAACCCACACAAGTAACAGATAATTACTGGTTCTAGTTTATCGATGGGGGAACCAAGGAGAACAGCAGTTACTCTCTGAAAGTCGCGCCCAAATAAAGTGCTGAGATGAAGCTGGATTGCAGGATTTTTAATGTTTCTATAGTATTTCCAGGCATCCCATCAGCTGACAGTGAAAGTTCTCAACTGCAAATTCGTTTTCCAGTCCACTTTGCCTCTTCCCCGAGAATGTCACACTATGTCTTAATTATTCTCATTTGTACTTCATAATGAATATAACCCCAAATAGGCTTTAATGTATTTTATGTATTATACATAAAAGTAGCACGAGATGAAAAACTAAGTAAATTTATTCTAAAATACACCTCATTTCCTTCCCCTTTGTAATTGTATAAAATCTTTTTGCAAACATTTTCTCTTTCAGGTCTGTTCTGTAGATATTTCGACGGGCTCAGAGGTTTGTCTGGATTTGTAACGTCTTCAGCTTGCGGAGAGGCAACCCAAGTTGCCAAGTTCTTCTACTCTACCTTTCATCTCTGAGAATGTATATGTAATAAACCATTACAGAAAAAAAAGGCTAAACGTCAGTCTCTCGGAAGGTCTGCATTTCAGCCCTGTAAAGGGAAAACACATCACGCACATGAGTGTTTTCTGTAAAATCTCAAAGTTATCCAAGTCTTGACAGACAACTCCCGTCCGGCGTCGAGCATTGTTTGCGACCGCAGCCTGAAAACCTCCTATCCCAATGACAGAAAATTCAGTTGGTTTTAGTACGTGCCTGTATTCAGCCACTTCCCTGAGAAAACAGCCACTTGTAATCGAAAAGCAAAGCTTCTGGTCTGTACCTATCTCCAACAAACAGGTGCAGTTCGGCGGCATTGATGCTCCTTCCTTCCCACAGTGACCTATGTCAGAAGACCGTCTTATACTTCTTCTGCTAAATAATTTAATTACTTATGAGTTATGGTTTCTTTGTAACCTTTTAAATGACTAACTCATTAAAATGCAAAAATATGCAAAACATGATGTCACTGGGTCAAACAGCTGTGTTGGTAAAATTATGGCTGTGAAAGTCCCTAAGAACATGAAAATATTAATAATTTATATTGCTCATTATATGGCAAAAACTCTTTAAACAGATTTAGAGACAGATTAATTTTATAATCACAAAACGCTACACTACCTCACGGTAACAAATCTTTTTACCATCTGTGACCCTTTTGTATACATAAAACATAGCTTAAAAATCTTTTTGTTAATATGTTTTAAATTACAAATATTGATGAAAAATGCCTTGTGAAACTCTGATAGGGATGTACAGAATTGTGTTTTTTTTTTTAAAAAAAAAGTCTCTCTTTGCTACAGATTTTATGATCACTTAAGTTTTTCCTGAACAGACAGCACATAGCAGGAACACATAGGTATTTCTTAAATGTCAGCAAGTCTTTACTGCAAATACTTTGCAAATTAGTATCACATGCAGCCCGGTCTTGTGTTGCTTAAAAGGCTATCGCTTCTTGAACCTTGAAGTTTTTCGGAATTGGTGAAGCAACAGACCAGTATCCCCTGCAAATGTGTAAACAAAGTATTATCACTCCCAAAGTTTAAAACGCCTCGCGTCCCTGCCACGCAGCCGATTCCTAACGCTGGAGGGAAAGGACAGAGAAAAACCTCGTTCCTGGGACTCTCTATTGATCGTGTCCTCAGACAGGCTGGGGTTTCAACTTGCAACAAACAAGACTGATTTTTTTTTTTTTTCCTTTCCTGAAGCTGCTAGTTATGGGTTTCTGCAAGTCCTACTTGTTTTTTTTTCCCCTGCTTTATACGTG
>NC_133616.1:83629102-83674102 GCF_964106895.1 Numenius arquata
TGGAATTGATGATAAAGGAAAATGCGAGATTAGACACACACAGTTGCTTTCGAACCTAAAAAAAACAAGATTTCCAACAAAGGGCCGCTGTATCAAACAGTAATAAAGAGCCTCAAGCAGTTGTCTGTGCTCATGCCAGTTTTCATGCTTTAATTCTGCTGCCCTGTGGTTCTTAGCTTTGACATTGAGATCTGCACGGCCACCAGAGATAATTATTTCAACCTTCAGGCCATCAGGCGCTCATTTTTGATCATGGATATGTAAGAGATTTTTTTTTTTTTTTTTTTTTTTGCTTCCCAGGCTTGCCAAGTGGATATCAATAGAAGGGTAAAATAAGCAAAAAAAATGGTAAGCATTTTAAGAGAAATTAAGACGCTGGGCTGTCTGCTAGCTTTTCTGTTAGTTTTTCAGGCCTTACTATTGTTTAACATTATTCAGAACACACCGAAAATACCAACAGAAATATTTGGGCTGATTTGAATTTTCCATTGCGGCATTGCTGCAAATAGAAATTAAAAAATTAGCTTTGACTTTATAATACTGCTGTCAGTAGTACTGTTCCAATACCCTCTAATCCCCTAACACAATTTGCACACCATGAACCCACATTTGATACACTCTTTACGGTAACTCATAGAAATTACAGTAATTTTCCTCATCCACACCTAACAGAAGTTAGAACACATAATTTGTGTTGCAACTACTCTACGGCCAAGTCATTTTTGAAGAATACTAATTTCAAGTCTTGTATTATTAAAGCTGAATCTGCCCTGCAACCCATATACGTTATCAATTATATATCAAATCTGTCTGATCGGAATTTGGGAACTGGTGTATGTCAGATGTTAAACATATCCCCAAACTACGGAGCTGCCACATTATTTAAATAAGACACAAAACCACTGATACTTGCCACTAACAGTGTCTTTGCCTAACATTTTAATACACGACCTTTATTTTAGATCAATGTATTTCCCGGTTACAGATTAAAAGATCTGCGTATCCCTGAAATACTAGCACCAGATACTAATACATCCCCTCATTTTACACTGTTTAATTACACTGTTTATCGTCTGAATCACTTGTGTGCTGCTGCACCCATTTCACAGATGTACAAACCAAAAATCCTGCGTGTAAATCATCAATCCTAACAAAACAGCAGACATCTAAAACCTCAGGTGTTATGCTGTGTTATTCCTGTCATATGCAATATTTAAAGAACAAAACGCCCTGAGCAGTAGTAGGTTAAACCTATCAAACATTTTCCCAAAACAGAGCCTATAGATATATATATATCTATCTAGGAATATCTTCCCTGAATTTTACAGTGCTTCGAGATAAGTCTACACCTAAAAATCTAAATGCATGCAATTCTAAACGACCACATTTTGCAGTGTGGGAAACCGATAAACTGAAGTGACTTCACAACAAAAAGCCATTGGATCTGCCAAAAAGCCAGTGGGTATTTTTGCCCAAAGTGTAACCGGGCTTGGTCCTGCAATTACATCCGCACAGACTGGCCACAGGTGCAAGGGACACTGAACAGAATGTTGTGATCTTCTGAAGATGTGTGAAAATACTGGACTGTAGTAGCTTTTCCCTTTCTTTTTTCTTTCCTTTTTTTTTTTTAAGAAGAAACCCCACAAAACAACCGTACATATCCACAGCAACAGCAAAGAGAAATATGAAAGTCTCCTTGGACATTGTCCAAGGGTGCAAATAAAATGTATTGTCTGTCCTAATTGTACAAATACTAACAGAAAGATCTGGAAAGATAAAATACACTTAGAACTTTTGTCCTTAACATTTTTTAAATTCAAATTTTCAAAGCAAAGTTTCTCTTATTCTTTCATGAAACGTATTTAAGAAAATGAGGTAGCTTTCTCAGGTATCACGTGTAATGGTTTTGCAACAGCTCTAGCGTGCATTTGTTTTCCTTTACTAAGCAGCAGGAGTCAAAGTTAACGCCATCCCCAGACAAAGTAAACATTCACACCTTCGGTTTTGTAAAACACTAATTTAATAAAAATACAAACTCTCCACATCTGAGCATAAGCCACTTCTCAGCTCCAAAAGCCCATGACACCTTCCACTCTCCTTGGATTTCACATTGCTATAGAGGTTCTTCAGAAAACTGAATTCAGGGATTTAGAAATGTCACTAGTTTTCCTGAGAAAGGAAATATATCCCGTTCTTTGAGAAATGGGTACTTTTGAGAGTCTGGAGTACTAGGGAGCATCCAAACAGTTCACTCTGGCTTGGGAATGGGCGTTTATCGGCATTACCTACAAAACTCACAAAGAACTCGCGGAGATGTCTAGTAATGGAAGAAGTCAGAAAGGTTGAGGTCACTGCAATAGGAAAACATCAAGCCATAGCTACTGCTATGTAATAAAGTAATAAATTAAAAAAAAATTAAAATTCATGCCACTTTGTGTTCTTTCCATTAACAGCAGTAGCGAAAGGCAGGTCTTTAGGTTAGCCACCGTGACTACCGCAAGGTAGCTGGACGTGGCGGGTTTTTCAGAGGATGAGGGAGTCATTTTGGGTAGAGAAGCCACCCTGCCTGTCCCAGCAGCCTCCCCAGATCTGGGTCTCTTCACCGCGCTCCTCTGCATCGCAGTCGGCGCCGCCCCGCGTCTTCTGCTCGCCCAATATGGCACAGCCAGCAGTTGCTGCTTTCTCCCTCCTTTCCAAGTGGGCACTATCCCGAGAAGCAACGATAGCGCTGAAGACAGTTTCCACGTCCTCAAGCGTTGGCTCCCGGGGATGACGAGCAGTCAGCGTGGAAAATGCTTCACAGACCTTTGCGTTTCAGTAGAGCTGCGAGTACGATGGGAACAGAGAAACTTTTGAATGTTCTGCCCACCACAAGACAGCTGGCACACAATTATCATTCCTCCTATTCTACAGATGGAAAAAATGAAGCTCAGAGAATTGCCGAAGCTCTTACAAGAATTGTGTGACAGAGGTCTGAACACAATCCAGATCTCCCAACCCTACTCTTTAAGTAACTATTTGGAGAACACGAACGAGGCGACAAGGAGGGAGGTCTAATTGGATTTCGCTGTCAATAACTCCGAGAGCTGCCCGCCAATAGGCAGACTGGAGAAAATGTTTATGGTACAAAAAGGATCCAATGGTGCTGCAAAAGAATAAGGCTGGTATTATCTATTCTACTCTTTCTTTTTTTTTTTTTTTTCTGCCCCCCCCGCCCCAGTAGAAATTCTGAAGCTGGATATGGAAAGACAAGAAAGGGGTAACTCTGAACATCCCGTGCCACTTGGGAAGGACAGGCGGAAAACTCGCAGGAGTTAATGCAGTCACACTTGACTTAAAAACTTTTTGATATTGAGATATTCCGGCGAGCAGCGTAGGAATAATGAGATAAGACAACGCACGGGCGTGAGTGCTATGGAAATATACGTGTTAGTATGCAGTATGAAAGAGCACCCTCTGTTGTTTTTGGTTAACAGAAGCAAGTCTCCCGATACCTCAAAATATTTCAGCTCCAGAGAAGACTGAGATAAATCATCGCCACCGACATACCGATATCTGCAAACACTTCCCCAGCAAGTTCAGGCACGGCAGTTTGTTTGGGAAGGAGGGTTATGCACAATGAGAGCTACTGGATTATGGGAGGAAGAATACGCCGTGCCCTGGAAAACTCCAGTTGCCTAGACTAGAAGCCTTTTATAATAAAAAAACATCTTATGAAGATCCAAAACTGATATGCTGGATGATATTTATTTATGATTTCTATAAGGCACTAAGGAGTTTTAGTTACATCTCATCGTTAAATACAGGAGTCGCCAATAGGAATTAAATCAAAGTACAAAATGTCTGATGACAGATTAGACATTCCAATCAGTTAAAAAGATGGGAGATGTGGCTGCATTCTAATGGAAGATGTTAAATATATCAATGACAACAGCGGAACTCCTAAAAACAGGAAACTTCTGCAACTGGGAACGTGTTTTACTTATATAGAGCTGAAAATCTCCTATAAATTGCAAGTTTTCATTAATTTATTTCCTGCAACCAGAAATTACTGATTATCTTAAAGACCTGGAAATTATAGAGATGGATGATGATCCACATGATTCAATTCCAATGATACAGCAATGATGATGTAACAGAATGAAAATAAATCGTAATGTTACAGGGAATAAAGTTGGATCATCAGGTGCCTTCAGCAGGTTCTTCTCAAAGTAACGAGTCTGAATATAAACGGGTTTTAAAAATGTACTTTCCCCATTAGGGTCCACATGTTAGCACCCTTCAAAATTATACCACTAGTTAAGAGGCCAAATTGAGAAACTTAGAAATAGCTAATAAAGTTTAGATACATTTTAAGAAATATAATCTTGCAGAGGTGTAAATAGTTGTTTGTAACAAAGTACACATTTTGTTTTGAGAATAGTTCTCACTGAAGAAACGTGCTACTGAGAGTTTCCGGGAAAATTAGTCTCAATTTGATTGAGTATTGACCTAGAGAAAAATCCTCCTTGATATATTTTACACAGTTTCCATGAAAAATTGTGAATTTTTTCCGTAAATACGGAAACCACATTGCATATGCATTCAGAACTACCCAGCTTAACAGTCAACACTTTCATGATTAAGCTGTGCTTTACATAATGTACGGGGAATGAGCGAAAAGTAAAATTTCAAAGAAAAAGGGTTCCTTCCTGCAGATTTCAAAGATGCTGAAGCAAAGAGTTCCTCTAACGCATCTCTTGTCTGTCGAATAAGATTTTTTCACTGGAAGTAGTATGAATACGTCAATTACAGGATCATTTAACAGTCCTACCTTGAAAGAAGCTTGCCACAAGACCTGACAACGTGCAATCTCTTTTTTTTCTGCTTGCACAGATTTCTGAATATTGAGGGCCAATCTTGAAAGGGACACCCAAGAGTTACTATAATGATAATAACAGGTTGTCCTTTCACTAGCTTACTTTTTCCAGCCAAACATTTCTTGAAAATTCTGTCCCAAAATAGTATTAAAGGCATATTTTGCACAGTAAATACTAACAAACAAAAATAAAAAATATCCGAATTGTGGTAGCGAGCTTAGCACGGCCTCCGCGGGGCAATATACAGTAACCATCAATTACAACAACGTGTTTTGCAAGTTCCTGCAAAAGTTCCCAAACAAGAATGGGAAATAAAACATTTTCTGTATTAGTATTCAGAAAACATATTAAAAATTATTCTATGTGTGCCAGAAAAAGGTCCATCGAAGTACAGCATCTAGGAACTCAAACTATCGATTAGTGCTTAAACACAAAGTCACATTTCTACCATTTTAACCATCATGTTATAACTAACATCCAATCTTATTAAAACTGCAAAAACTGGAGAAAAGCATTCCCCTCCTGATTTTTTAATAATTTTTCTCTGGTTTTTTTTGACATCATTCTGTGCTACGTATAATCAGTTTCTCTGCCTCCCTTCGTAAATATTCAGGTTCCAACGTAGCAGGTGTGTGGGCAAATGCGTAACTTTATACAGAAAACTATATGAAATCACGCAGCATTCGAGTGTTTGCATGATCAGACTCCCTCTATAGCTTCACTGAGATTTTGAAGAGATGGGAAAAAAAACCCACATGCATCAGAAAACATGACTACAGAGCCACTAAAATTGGCGAGTGCAGCGTGTTGTGTTTTCTATAAGTATCTAAACATTTTTTGTAAATTGACTGTAGTCCAAGCTGGCAGCCTCTCTTTAAATAAAACAAGAGCGAAAATTACATTAGCCACTTAAGTTTGCAGCTTCATTAACTTCACAGCTACCTTAGTTACCTGCCCCCTTCCCCAGATTACACCTTAGAAACACAGCACTGCACATCCGCGCAGTTAAATTAGCTTCAGAATCAGCTATTGCATCTTCCAAAATGCCCTAAAGGAATATTGTTCTAGCTGGAAAAAAAATAAGACAGCATACTGCCTGTTCTCAATCCCTCTGCTGAAATCATTCCTTCTTTTTTTATTTATTTATAATTTTTTTTTTTTTTTTTTTTTTGCCACCAGCAACACAAATTACAAAGTTATGAGAGATGAATTCCGTTTAATTATTTGTCCCTTTTTTTTTTTGGTGTGTCTGGCGTTGCACAAGCTTGCTCCTGTCCTCTCCCCTCCTGCAGCACAGTAAAAAATCACCTATTTTGCCCAGGCAGAATTGCAAGAAGCAATTCTGTACCTAAAGGCTTCATATGCTATGTTACTGCTGCTAGCTGAGGTACTGGCTCAAAAATAGGTGTAAACATGACACACTTCTTTTCCGCCTACAGCAAATGATTATTCCAGCTGTGGCACAGCCCAAGAGGATGCAAGAACACTCTCCATCCAGCAAGGACACCGGCTCAAGCTCTGGCATCGTGCTGTATCCTCCAACTCATTTTCAGCCCAGACTCCCCCAAAAAGGGCACCAGCCTTCACAGCAGGATCTCCAGTCATTCCCAGGGCCAGCACGGAGGAAGTAAGATGCCCTTTTTTTTTTTTTGAGGAATAAAGAGAGGAAAAAGTTTACCTATATGCATGGGAATTGTAGGATGTGACTTGCCCCCAGGGTGACAGAATGGGCTCTGGCGATAGTTAGTTCAGGAGTACAGAAAATGCCAAAGTACCTGGTGCTCAGAGAAAGCCAAGAGGTGGAGGGAGACTGCTTGGTGAAACAGGGACCGGTCCTGCCCTGTCCATTGGGACTTGTAGAATCATAGAATGGTCTTGGTTGGAAGGGACCTTCCAGATCACCGAGTCCAACCACCAACCCAACGCTGACAAACCCACCACTGACCCATGTCCCTCAGCACCGCATCTGCACAGCTTTGAAATCCCTCCAGGGATGGTGACTCCACCTCTGCCCTGGGCAGCCTCTGCCAAGGCTTCACAACCCTTTCCGGGAAGAAATTTCCCCCAATATCCATCCTAAACCTCCCCTGGCCCAACCTGAGGCCATTTCCTCTTGTCCCATTGCCTGTTCCTTGGGAGAAGAGACTGACCCCCCCCGGCTACACCCTCCTTTCAGGGAGTTGGAGAGGGCGAGAAGGTCTCCCCTCAGCCTCCTTTTCTCCAGGCTGAACACCCCCAGCTCCCTCAGCCTCTCCTCACAAGACTTGTGCTCCAGACCCCTCACCAGCTCCGTTGCCCTTCTCTGGACCCACTCCAGCACCTCAAGCTTGGACCTGTTTTGGGTGGATGTACCCACATGTGAGGTATCTCAGGTGAGATTTCTCCACTCCTGTGGCCCTATGTGTTCTTGTGGCCAGCACTGATGCAGATTGACACCAGTGTTTGACAGATTTACCCTCAAATTCTACTTTTGAGACCGCAGTCAGAAAAACAAGAGGAGAAACTGCCGCTGACTAAAGAGCTGGCTCCTCTTGGCCTTGGTGTTTTCTCAAGCATGGAGAAGACTGAAACGCCCTGTTCCTCCTTACCTAAAAGGTCACAGTTTTAAGTCGGTGCATTGTTAAAAACTAGTTTGGAGTTTTATAACCGCAAGCTCATGGCAACGTTGACATCAGCACAGCGAGTTATGGGGCCATGTGGAAAAGATGGGTGGCTCTCCCCAAGAAGTGATAAAAGACAAAAAAACTGAGAGTGGAGGAATATTTAAACACTGTGCTCCCACTCTGAGAGCTGCCAATATTTGCTACTTAAAATTTAAACACTTCCCTTGCATCCCTTCAGGAAACCTTCTGCATTTTCTGCCGTGTGAAACATTCATGCATCCATGTCATCAATTAAGACTTTCAATACTTTCAATACTGCATTTATTATGTGGCTCTGTGCGGCTGACTTGCAATAAAAAAGTAAATTAAAAAGGAAAAATGAGATAGGGGAGAAGATATTAAATGCAGCATATGTTGTTCTTATGTGTATGTAGAAGTTGAGTATTGTATATTGAATATTGTAGAAGTTGAATATTGAATATTGTATGTATGAAATGCCTCTACACTGCAATTTTAACCATATCAAGAAATATAGATTTTGTTAAATAACCAACACACTAGTAACTACAGTTGAAATGTTTGATTTTTTTGTGCAGTTTTTAAAGATACCGCAATTGCAGTTCTTCTGAATATGAACTTTAGCTTAATATGAACAGGAACTTTACAGGATTTGCTGCACAACTGTTTTAATAATTCCCTGCTTGGCAATCTTACAGTATATTTCATACCACTAAGAATAGCAGAGAGTATCTGTATTTTTCAGTCTTATATCACCGACTTCTTTTACTGGTAAATATAGGGTTGGTTTTTTTAAGAGAATGTTCTTCCAAAGGCTGCTCTGGCATTTATGTAGCTGTATTTATTTGATCACAGCTATGCCCAGCTCTTGCCAGGTGCAATTCAATGCAGTCAACAAAGCTAACAAACCGTGGACAACACTGACCCACCGCAGAACAAGCCATGCGGAGAGGGTTCTCGTCAGCAGCTTGACATGGACAACGAGCACAGCCCAAAGGCAGGGGCTTGTAGAGCAAAATTGTTGATGCTGGGGATCCAGAGTCCACCAACCGACACAAATTTGGGTGAAATGCCCCTTCTGGCTCGGTTTCACATGCAAGAAACCCAGTTTGCCTGCTTTTAGACTGCTCTGAGATAGTACCACAGAATAGTTCAGGTTGGAAGGGACCTTAAAGCCCAACCAGTGCCACCCCCTGCCCTGGGCAGAGACACCTCCCACCAGACCAGGTTGCTCCAAGCCCCCTCCAACCTGGCCTTGAACCCCTCCAGGGATGGGGCAGCCACAGCTTCTCTGATGACAGTGAAAGCATGGTGGGACAGCTGGGAGACCTGCTGCACAAGCACAGTAGGGAACCAAGCAGAAACACCAGTTAGATGTACTCATCAGCTCTGCTTCTCGAGGTACAGCTCAGGTCCCAAAGAGCTAATGTTCTAAACAGATTTTCACAAACTGAAGAGAACCATCAGAAGACAGGAAAACGATGAGGATGATCGCTCAACCTCATGTCAAAGTCACGGACGCTGGTTGCCCTTGCATGCCCAGTGCTCTGCAGTGAAGAAGGAAGGAGATAAATAGGAAAGTGAAAAAAAATCACCCCAAGCTGGACGATGTGAAAAGCAGGAGAAGACAACAGGAGGACAAAAGGTAGCCATAAAGGACTGAGGCAAGGAGTAACAGATGGGAATTAAAAAAGGATGAAAATACACAAGAGAACACATTCTTGAAGATCCGGGAATAAAAAAATGTATTTATGACATTCACATACTGATTCACAACTGATTGTTGTTGTTTTTTTTAAAGAAACACACAACTTAGAACAGTCTGGATTTGACTCTCTTTAAAACCATGAAGAAAACAAGTCCAAATGATTTAAAATTTTTTTAAAATTTGAGAACACACTACACCGAAATCAGCATTCACAAACACAGCCATCCCCCGATTCAACAGCGACTCCCATAAAATATTAGCTTTACCTGTGTGCCACAGGTCAAAGCCTCTAAAACCCGAGGTAATATTTTACCACACAATAAAAGAATAGCGTGAATAAGTGTACTGAAACCTGCAAATGGTAGGGGTGATATATACCTTGGCACCAACTACAGTCAGCAGGTCAACAGCAAAAGCAATAATAATTACTTATGCACAATGGCATTGCAGCAGAACGCTGACAGGTCATCGCACGCCTGTTTCCAGCCTCACAGAAGACAATGGTCAGCCAAATGCAGCACCTCCAGGTTTTCATTTCAAAAAATTAACTAAACTTAACACTTTCGACAGAAATCCTACCCTGCTGCCATGCAATCAACAGACAGAATAAACCCAAATAATTTACTCTTTCCTGTTACTCCACGAAATCGCAATCATGTTGTCAATGTTTCAGCACTTAAGACAATCATTCCAACTTACAGAGCTGACAAATAAAGTTGGAGCTAAATTTGAAGGTAAAAAACTGACATAACTCCTGTCTGAATTAATTTCACAAAACAACGTATATTACAAAATTAAAGCATGCGGAGAAAGGTTTTTGGTAATAGTACTTAAACTTCTCCATACCTTGTTTTAAGAGAGTTTCATTTTTCACCACTCTGAATTAAGTTAGGCAGCAGAAAGAGATATATAACAATAATTAAAGAGTCATGAAAAGTTGGATTATCACATGCTCTGAATTTCATACACAAAAATCTCCAAGAACACTTTGCACTCAAGAAAACTTGCCATTTGAGGATGAGTGAGAAGGACGGACTCTACCTGCTTGGGAAATGATACTCTGGGATGGAGACTGAGCTTTGAGGAAACGAGGCTGGAAAACCTCATTTAGAAAAGCTCCATTCCCAACTTATTTCAGGTTTCTCCGCACCACCGAGGTACCCGACTACTCACAAATCCGTGTCAACCCAACCCTGCAGCTTCAGTTTGGGGGGAGAAGTTCACGGGATACTAGAATCACAAATAAAACACGAAGTAGATTTATGAAAAATAATAAAACAAATACATCAACACCAAAAATGCAGGAAAAACAACTAATCTGAATTTCAGCATAGACAACATCTTACAATACCACTCTGTTAAAAATAAATTTGCTGACAAAGTCACGTTTTGACATTGTTACAAACTAAAAAAGGATAATGACTATGTTAACAGAATCAAAGATGGAAAATCCTGAACTGGCCATAGATGTAAATACCAAAGAGACTCAGACAAATAATACAAAAGAACCTACAGGGCTTTCAGATTCAGATCTTTATACAGAAAAATATAAAAATATGAGATTAGAATCATAAAAATGACACTGAATAAAACAGGGAAAATAGTTCAAAGACCATGCATGTAATGAGAGAAACGAATTTAAAAGGCAATAAATGACCTTGAGATTATATCAGTTGCTAAACTTATATTAAGTTTGCAGAATAATAGAGTAGGTTTGCAGAATAACACCGGTAGAAGTGAGAAAAAAAAAAAAAATCTTGGGAAATCACAGGTAATAGACCTCTTTTATATTCAGTTCTGCAATCTTCCCTATCTCTTTCAATATCAAGATACTGAAATAAGAGATGATTAAAGGAAAAACACAAAAAAAATAATTATATGCTGAATCACCAGTTAAATTGTTATCTTAGCTGAGAGGCAGCGATGCAGGAATGCTTAAAACGCCTATGTACACTGGTAAGAAAGTGGAATATTGAGACCATAGAGAAATATAACTAGGAACAGTCAGATCAAATAAAAAAAAAAAAAAAAAAAAGAGGGAAAATGCATGCTGCATATCAGGAAAATCTTCCTGACAGTGAAATTGTGGAATAATTTCTCAACAAACTAGAAGAAGCCCTCAGTGGCATAATGAAGGGAACAATGCAGAGCTGGCAGGGGGGCAGACCAAAAGATCTGAAAAAGTATTTTCTCCATCTAATTCTAACGGACTATTAAAGGAGACAATCAATAGTCAGGGAGGTAAGTTATTTTGATAAGCTCCGTGGTTTTCCTTCTTTCAGAGGAAAGACCATGGTTGAAGTTGGGAGAAGAGAAAAAGAGGAAACACCAAGCTGTGTGCTTTCTTACAGTCACTGTGTCCCATTGTGGATGTTGCCATTATCTTTACATATGAAGAGAGATTGAAATAATCTAGAGAGGTCCCCCCACACTACAACACTGAGATAAAGAAGAACTTGAAAGGAACACCACATGGTCTGGCACCAAATTAAATGGGGAAGAACAGAGCCACGTTTCCTGGGGGAAGGAGACTGAATATTATGAGGTTAGTCACACTATTAGCGGGGCCAATAATGTCACTTAGAAGAAAAATAAGTGTGATAGATATATAACTAAATTTTTCACATCGTTTCAGTTTGGCGGAGAGATGCACTGCTGACGTTAAAGAGCAACAGCACAATTCTATCGGGTAAAAGCGGTGAAAAAGGGATCCAGCCATTTGGGCAGCTTTTGCCAACAACTCGGCAAAACAGCTGAACAACAGAGGTGAAATTAGAGCCCAAAATGTGACTCTCGTAATTAAAAAATGTAAGAAAAAACAGTATTTGATACTTAAGAGCATAACACGGGGTCAGAATATATTTACATTTGAATATTGTATTCACATTATATTCCACATGTTTTTACCCACAGCCGGAGCACTAACAATTTAGACCGAATGGCTCAGGAAACAGCAGGTTTTCTTTATTACGGATGCTCTCAGCGCAGTTAATATAATCAGCTGCTTCAGGAACAGTGTTAAGAAGCAGGAGCTACTGGTAAGTCATTTAGAAATAGACTAGTTAAAAATACTGCCTACTGAAAGATACCGAGCAAAACAAGGATGGTCAAATGGTTTATGCACAAAACTATAAAAAACAAGCTCTTTAACTGTAAATCAGCTGTGCTACTGAATCAGCATCTGTATTTCAACCAAGACATAAGCCTGTTTTGTCTCAATACCTGTGGCTGTGGAAGGAGAATAAGTAATATTTGTATTTTTACTTTATGAAGCTCTGGCTGGAAACCCTTGGGGGCAGGTAATGGGTCTCTCATCCTGCTTTTCCACAGAACTGAACAAGTGACAGCGTGAAAAATATACAACTATTTAGGATGCTGCAAGAGGAAAAATATTTGGGCAATACATTAAACTAAGTTCTAGATACATGGCTAGCATCTGTCTCACATCTCAAGCATCTAGTGCTAGTACATCGTATTGAACTCAATACTAATATTTTCTGTTGGTTTTGTTCCATGTTACCAGCCCAGAAATGAATAAAAGGACATATCCAGCTCCTGAACTCTTCTAAAAGCTTCCTAATGGTGAAGTAAGTACTTTGTAGACTAAGAAAGAGCAGTTATTTCAGGACAGTGATTATTAAACTAGCAGACAGGCTTCACAGAATCCCAGAATGATGTGGGATTGGCAGGGACCTCTGGAGATCATCCAGTCCAACCCCCTGCCAGAGCAGGTCCCCCAGAGCAGGTCCCACAGGAACGTGTCCAGGTGGGGTTTGAATGTCTCCAGAGAAGGAGACTCCACCACCTCTCTGGGCAGCCTCTTCCAGGGCTCTGCCACCCTCACAGGAAAGAAGTTCCTCCTCACGTTTAGATGAACTTCCGATGTTCTGGTTTGTGCCTGTTACCTCTTGTCCTGAAGGCTCGGGAGAGTAAATTCTCAAAAATCGCTGGTGAGTTTGGGGGACAAAAAGGGGCAGTACAGTTTTCAATGAATGTGAAGAAGGTGGTGGGAAAAAGGAGGGAAAAAAAGAAAGGACAATTTCCTATCTGAATTGTGTAGCTGTCTCACACCAAGGCCTTCCGAAGCTCCTCCGCCAGGATGAATTTTGCTGTGTGTTTGCACATATTTCAGGGCCAGTGCCCTCTGAACAGTGAAATGTCTCACTGCTACACGGACACTTCAGGCCTCCTTGATGGTAGGAAAGATCCCTCTCCCAGCTCCTTCATAGCTCGACAGCAGTTCACAGAATTGTAGGGGTTGGAAGGGACCTCTGGAGATCATCCAGTCCAACCCCCTGCCAGAGCAGGCTGGAACGTGTCCAGGTGGGGTTTGAGTATCTCCAGTTTTGGGAAGGCACAGGAGAAGGGCTGGTTTGGGAACAACAGTCCCTAAAACGTCTCCAAGAGTCGCCGTTGCAGCACAAAACCTTCCGCCTTCTCCCAGAGATTAGTCCAAATTCCACCGAAACGGGCAAGCGCTGCTGGGCGGCACCTGCATGGTTCCAACAATTATGTGCTGGTCTGATCTTGGCACCAAAACCCTCCCCGTCGCAGGCACAACACTTTTTTATGAAAGTCTGCCGCTTGCTTTTTCTTCATGCTCCGCAGACTTCACATTCTGGCGTGTTTCTTGAAGCAAGCCAAAGACAATGCATACCGGAGCACGCCTTGATGTCTGGATGGAAAGGTTCACCTTCTAACTGGTAACAGATGGAGACACAATGCATAACCCACTGCATGATTCATTTAAAGACTCTCTCTCCCTCACACCAGGCAACTTAGCATTTCGATAATGAAGCTAGGCTCTGGGAGAGCCGGGAGGGCGTACAGGGTTGGCTCCCTCCTAGATAACGGTGCCAGGGCTCTGCAAACAAGGTCAGCGACGAAAGCGGCTTTGGAAAGAACACCACTAAGTTAATTAACTGATTCAGATAAAACTCTTGAGCTCATCTCAGAGATGAACTTAGGCTGCCAAGTGCCAGGAAGGGAAAACGCTTTCATATGTTTTCTGTGTTTAGCTACCATTCCCAAAAACCTCCAGGAACTCACAAGATCTATCACTGTTTTGACGGAACGCTTGGATGAAGAGCACAGAAGACATCAGCTATCAAGCCACACACCAAGTTTGACAAATGATGTCACAGACACGCACAACACTTACCCAGCAGCTGCAGACACATACACACCACTGATACTGGGTTCAAGCCCTTGTCAATAACTGAAGGTAGCAAAGGCTGCCTTTTGGCAGGCAGGAGCTGATCAAAGTTCCTATGAGGGCTCTCATCTGAAATGCTGTTAGAGATTATTTCTTTGCTCATACGGAATTCAAGCCAAGAGGAACAGGAGTGGAGCAGAGAGTCCACACACAGGCAAGGCTGACAAATATTCCCTTTGTTAGTAGGCACGCTCCCGCTAGTCCTCCTCAATTCTGTGAATATTTCCCAGTGATGTGGCAATGCTGGAGGGTGGTAACCCACAGGAGCAGGACCCTACCGCAACTCTTCGGGGACTTCACATGGGTTAGAAATATTCAGAAGTTAAGGCAAAACCAAAGAAGTAGCTGAGGATATGTGGAGGCAAAGATGGTAATCTCAATGGGTTGGAGTATTTGTTGAGTTCGTGTCTAGGACACAATGGAGACTTTTCTTTGGAGAACTTCTTCCCCTGAATTATGATGGCAACTCGTCTAAAGAGTTTCAACAAAGCAACAAAGCCATTTTGCTTGTAAAAGGCTCTCATGAGAAGTGTCCTTCAAGAGGAACGTGGAAGAGAGGTGGATTAGGGGTAAAAAGTGGATTTACATAGGGAAACAATGGATAATGAACGTTATACTACGTCAAATAAAGGGGGAAAGGTGCCGTTGAAGGCTGTGCCTTTTTCCCATCAAACCTCCTGAAGAAGCGTACGTGCCTCAGCCGTTGCTGAGGAGGAAGAAAGCTGGTGACTTTAGCTGTACTTTGGCTTTTCTGAAGCAATTTACCTGCAGAGACAATACCGTTCTCTACTTCAGCTGAGGGCAGTCGAGCTCTTGCATTTCGAGCAAATACCTGTAGGTACCCTGTAATTTATATCAGAAATGGGCCTTTGTAATCTCTGCTCCTCAAAGCCTGGCTCTGGCGTGCACTTCCCTGGGGATGTCATTATCCTGTACGCACAATCACCCAGCAACCACTCATCTGGAAGTGGTGAAAGTGGCAACCCTCGCCATTTCTACAACCACCTTTGCCACCGACTGTCTTTCTTTATTTCCTGGAGCTTCTCCTTGATGCCACAAAAAAATTCCAATGGCAAAAGGAAGGCTTAGTCCCAGATTAAAAAGGCGAATTTGCCAATTTGGCATAGAAATTGCCTTAAAAAAATAAAAGAATACAATCTTTTTTGAAGGTATGTCCAGCTCTGTATGGTTTTTGCAGTTGAGATACTGCCAAGTGTTTTTTTCCCTTCCCTTCTCTTTTCTTCTACCCAACCTTCAACCCGATGCTGAGCTGGAAAACTGATCTTGGCACTTGTGAAAAGTCATAGCTTCAACGGCAGAATATAAACTTTAACACACACACAGACAGACACCTCTGTGTTACACACACTGAAAAACTACGTGGCTGGATATATTCACCCAACTCTATCCTCTCTCACTTTTTTACAAAACATATAAATTCTCCGTTATGGATTTGAGCTTTACAGGCCTATACCTTCACAAAAATAGACATGTTTCAAATTCTACTAATAAACTTTAAGGAAAATCCCTATAACTACACTATTATTGTAGTCTGAGATAAACCTTAATGTGCAGTTAAGAAGTGACATAAGATAAAACCTGTTATACTTGCTGCTTGTCTACTCAGAAATCCCACCATCTTTATCTCTTAAAAAAGATATATTTTTCATGTAAAAAGACACATATCTCTTTAATAAAGCAAAGATGTTATTAAAAGTAAGCCCATGTCAGCAAAGCTTATCGCCTATGTGATACAAACCTTAAATGCAGTAGTAACTATTTCAGAAAGAACACAAAAGCCACATCAAAATGATACAAGACTAAAACTCACAAATGTGAGGAAATTATTTCCAACTGGCCAGAGAATATGGAATTATCTTTTTTTTTTTTTTTTTTTTTTTCTTCCTACGGCTCACTGCATTTTACCTAGGCAATGAAGCTCACATGGCAAAGTACAGTTCTAAAATAATTCATTGTTCAGAGACCCTTATCAGCTGCAAAGCCCAAGCTGGAGCGGGGCCATATCAGCTGCAGAGCCAACACGTAACAGAGCGAAGAGTGGAAAGGACAGATTGCGGTGTCTCCCCATTCTACCCCCGCTATTGCGAAACACCAACCTCTGAATTTCCATCCCGTTTGTTAGGCGAAGGCCAGTCTATTATTCAAATGGAACTACGGCACATTAGTATTGAAAAGGGGCGATACAGAAAACAAATTTAAGAGATTCTGCCGCAGCCTTTTTGTCCTTTTAGGAAGGTTCATTTTTGCACGGAGCCTTGCACAGTAAGATTTCTAGTATTATACAAAGATAGGACAGCATGAATAGTCTCAGTACCATTTGTTTAAAAAAAAAAAAATAAAAAATCCCAGAAGGGCACAGCATAAATCCTTAACTTTCATTTAGAGCCTGAACAAAACAAGCATGCACACCAAACAAGAAAGCGGATGGCCCCAAACCCCAATTCCCACCTCAATGTCAATCAAAACTCAGCATCTGTAATGTATGTTTTGATTTTTTTTTAAATGAGGAAGGAATGATGCAAATGGTAACATCTAGACTTGTCATCTGTATACCAAAGCTCTCGTTCAGCTGAACATATGCTGAAATTTAAGCATATTGAAACAAAGCCCAAGTCCCAGCCAAACTGAATTCAAAGTGGCTGAGGTATTAAGGCCACACTTCTGCAAGACATGCAAGGGAATGATAAAATTGAAGCGTAGTCTTAATTTTCCATTAAAAGCATGTTAAAGCATCACCTTCACAATAACAGATGTTACGATAGCCGTTTTCATCATTACATCTCAAAAGAGTTCCACAAGCCCCTTTCTCAGGAACTTCCAAACAAACACAAGCGCTCCCTCTTTATTTTAGGTCGGTGCAAGATTCAGCTCAACTAAGCAATAAGATTTTAAAGTGCAGTTTAACAATAACAACTTGTTTAGGTAGCGCCTGCACGCAGGAGCATTTTCCTTTTTTGTGAAACACCACGTAATTTTCTCATTAGCTTGGAGAAACACATACTTCTAGACTGAAAACACAAACTGCACCTGGTATTCTCCAATCCATCTGCCTAATATGGGATGCCTATAGATATTTTCAGATATGTACATAAAAACGGCTTTCCTGTACAAGAGATCCTTACTACCTGATGCTCTGTTTTTTTGAAGTTTGGGAGATTTCACAGTGTAATCATCAGGGAGTAATGTATTTTCATTTGGATACCTTACTTTGGTGCCTAAGTTCACCACATGCGTCTGAAAACATTGATCTAATTGCATACGACAGAGCATAACCTTTGCCGAAAAACAACTAGGCATATTCTTCATCTATTTCAGGAATTTGAATTATAATTCAAGTTGCATACAATAAAAAGCACATATATGCATCACTGGCAAAAAAAAAACCTCACCCCAGTACCCATTTATAACTATTTAGCTTTAAAAGTAGAATTCAGAAAAATAAAAGCACTAAATTGCTTTAGATGTTGAGTGTCTGAGCGACGTGTTTTAAGACAAAATCAATCCAAAATGGGGCACCCCTGATAACAGAGGCAGCCTCCCAGCCAGAGCAGCGCTGTGGGTCACAGTGAGGGGATGCTGCTCCTCTGGTACCCAGGGCTGGCTGGGATAAAGCTCGTCTCCTCCATCACCGCTGCCAACGGGGACCGCCCTCTGCCGACCACCTTCCTCGCTCCCTCCCCAGCTGCAGCAGTAATTAATTAGCACAGGGAGGTGGCAGAGGGATTAGAAGCACCGTGAAAAGCCAGCCTGGAAACCGGCTGTAAGGTTCCTGTTTGAAGAAGAAAACTTCCATAATGCATTTTGAGGAAAAAAGGAAAATTAAGAGTTTTAATCTGTTCTAAGGCATCGCACCTGAATAATGGCTCTACAATTATGGAGCAATTTTGCCAGTTTATCTGTAGCCGACCATAAGAAATAAACCTAATTTACTGAGGAAATTTATATATGAAGGAAAAAAAAAAAGTAAAATCCCCTAACATCAAAATAATTTATAACTATTAAAATAATCCATAAATTAAAATATCTTATAAGTGGACTCTCAAAAGATAAGAGGCATAACTTTATTATTTTACCAAATTAATGTTAATCTGCATTAAAAAATAATTGCTCTGCTTTGTCAATATGGTAATATTACATTTTAGCCTCATATTTAGAAATACTGCACAAAAGAATTCACAAATAAAATTTAAAATATACATTACCGATATGATATAAATCACAAAGGTAAACCCAAACAAACATTATAAAAATAAATTATTGAAGCACATTCTGAAATATATACGTGCTCTCTACCTTCAAGTTACTCTTTATTACTCACTCTCTGGTAAGAATACATTTCCCACAGGGATCGATTATGTAAATCTATACATATAAAAAAATGTATGAAGCACAGTTGAAACAAAAGACCAGAATTCAGACTCAACTTTAATATATCTAGAAGTAAGTTACACCAACTACCATTTTCCCTCCTAACTTCCTTCACTCTCTAATTATGTGACAACAGCAAAACCTATGAATATAATTTGTGAAACTGTCTACACTTTAAGATTCTTAACAGAACTGTAAATTGAAAGAGCAAACAAAAATTCTCCTGCAATGAGTCATGCTTTGCCGTAATATTTTAGAAAGAAATATTACACGGTAACAGATATAGGTTCTGATACTCCCTGTGGAGCCAAATTCATCACATACATCTGAATATTTAATATGCTGACAAACAGTTATGACAACATCCTTGTTCCTATCACACATACAGTTTCTGAAGACGGTGGTCTTCGCATTCAACTAAGAAAGTAAAAATAACAACACGGTATCTCGCAGTCTGTGTTCCTACCAAAATTCTCTCTAGTTTTACCACTGAGGAAATACACATCAATCAAGACTTCCCGAAGTGTGTAAGAAAGACACCTTTCACGCGTCTAGAACTTGATAAATATGTTAATGTTGGTCTGCGCCGCGAGTACACATGTTCACAAAGACCCATCAAAAGGTAATATATCCGCTATTTGATTATTGCCTGCGTGCTGCAGCGCGTCGATTTTCAACTCTTCAACATCGTTTGGGTTCTTCTTTACAGCCTGAATATTGTTTTTATATATGGGAAGGAAGCAGTGAGTGGCTGCCAGAGGTGATGCAAAGAACAAAAAAAATGAGTTCTTTCAACTCAAAAGATTTTTATCTCCTCCTTCGTGCCGCATTCAGAGGGAAGAACTTACTCAACAAGTTGCTATCAGCATTTCTTACACTGGAGGTAAGGTTGCTTGAAATATTAATCTGATGAGGAGTTAAAACCGTAAGCCTGTACGCATTTCTGCAGGACTTAGGCTACTTTTCTTTTGTACCTCAAATGAAAAAGCAACCTGTGTTTATCTTGAGAGATTTGAGAGATTTTCTTATCTGGAATTTCTACTGTGTACCTTCCGCGTTTTGGTATCTAATGCGGCAGAAAAACACTTCCCAGCATCAATCTGATCTCAAATGACGGAGCGTTAGCACAAACAGGGAGCGAGGTTTTTAACTTCCCATCAGATTAGCACATTGTCGTTTCAGGGAAGGCCTCTCATCATCCCAACGTCTATTGTACACCCTGGAGCGGATCTATGTACACAGAGGAAGAGATTCAGGGATGCACCGACCACCCCAACGCCCCCGAATCTGCTGTGATTTTTCCTTTCCACTGGAAAAGCAGGATGAATTACAAGCGAGAGACCTGACAAGTTATTATCTGTTTTTTCTGCTGCCGAGAACCCATCACCGTCCCCACCAGGCGAAGGGCGCCTCCACCTCCCCATTTACGTCCCGGGGAGGTCTTCCCCCCCAACCAAGAGGGTTTTCCCCTACTCCCCTTCCCCAGTTTAGTTTATTTTTCCTGGGCTCTTCTCTCCCCTTTGATCCTGCCCGGGAGCTGCCCTGGGTGGTCTCCCGTCAGATCCCCGCCGTCGGCGTCTCTCTCCACCGGTTGCCTTCTGGGGGGACTCCCATCAGCCCCGCTCTTACACGCATCTGACAACTTTATTAAAGCCGGCTCCGATGAGCCCTTCAGAACATCTCCGCGGCGCGCACGCCCTTCCTCAAACAATCCCACCTTTGTAGTTGACTTAGAACAAATAATTCTATGAACACTCCCCGCTTTTATACTCAATAATAAGGTCGGAATGAAGAGAAATTTCACATTATGTGCGAGCCGGGGGTTGGTTTTCATGTTTGGGCTCAAAAAATCAATCCTGGATTGATTTTTGTGTATATATCGTTATTGTCAGAGGATTAATTGATGAATTTTTCATTTGATGAGTCAGGTGGAATGGGCTCCAAGGCACACAGTGAGGAGAATTTTAATTTACTGTGCTTCTTGGTGCTAAGCAGCAAAATTATCAATTGCGATACTTACTCTGTTAGAATTTTCCTGCTCAAAAACAATGTTTAGAGTTTGAGTGCAAAGCTGAATTTCTGAGTGTACGCACATCCCACATTAAAACCTGCTTTAATTAGAAAGTTTCTAAATGGATTTTCATATTGTTTTTTGAAAGCGCCCTTTCGTTTTAGATCTTCCTTGCAGATTTTCACACTCACTATCATTAAAACATATTTGGAATTCAGGCTTTGGGAAAAACAAGCCGAGATTAACACAAGAAATCTCAGTTCAATGGAAGGTATAACCTTAGAAGTTTCACTTTAACCGCACCAGAATTTTTTTTTACCATGGCTTTCAGAGGAAAAAAAAAACCCACCCAAATTTTAAGTTTGCCTTTTTGTTTTAAACGCTGCAGTAGAAGTGGGTCTTTTCTCCTGTGATGCATTGGCGTGCATCAGAGCCCTGGCAGAGGCTGCCCAGAGAGGTGGTGGAGTCTCCTTCTCTGGAGACATTCAAACCCACCTGGACACGTTCCTGTGGGACCTGCTCTGGGTGGACCTGCTCTGGCAGGGGGTTGGACTGGGTGATCTCCAGAGGTCCCTTCCAAACCCATGTGATTCTGTGATTGTGTGGAGTGTCTTGCTACAAAAGCACACAACTGATGAAATTCTCAAAGCTCAGAAACAAAAAAAACCCCTCTGGCTCATCTGCTGAACACAAGGGCCAGACCTTCTGTGTACAGGTATGGAACACACGGTGGCCGTTTGTCTGCTGGTCCGAAGGTGTCACTAGACATTAAACTCCCCCAACCCTGCCTGGCTCCACGTGAAAGACTGTTTTTGAAGCGGCACAAGGGTTCACTGCTGGCTCCAAGTTCCAGATGAATCTACAAGGCTTTATGTCTGGGATACAGGAGGTAAGAAGATGCCACGTGAAGCAACCACATACTCCAGCATGGAAGCCCCTGCAAACTTTAGGCAGGTTTGCCTAAAAAACAAAGCGAATCAGGTGCAGCACAGCCTGTAACCACGTCCCCAGCAAGGTGAGGGTGTTCGACTACTGTGAATGGATGGATGAAGAGAAGCAAGGATCATCTTGTAGCCAAGACAGAGAGCACATAATTACACAGATCTTCCCCAAACTCTGCCACAAATTTTCCTGTGTTCTTCTAGCACTCTTCTATAGAACGATGCACACACCATAGAGACAGCAAACAGTACTTCTTAATTGCTGTTTAATACGGGCATTCCAGCAACACTCAGGAAGCCCCACCAGAGTCAATGCTGCTCTGTAGGCAGCACTGCAGGAACACACCAGAGGTCTTTTCTCCAAGAAAATCAATGCCTGAATTTGTGCTGTGAGATCCACAGAGAAAGCATCATCAAAGGAGGCAAAATGAGAATGATCAAGGCAAACAAGAAAATGGGAGGATGAGGCATAAAAGACAAATGAGCTCATGCTCTAGAAGACCAACCAGAATTTAAAGATCAAGCCAAGAACTGGTCTGCAAGTCAGTATGGAGGGAAAGCCCTGAACAGGGATGACAAAAAGGCCAAAGTACTTTCTTTTAAGGAAAACTGTCAATGCTTTTTCCACGGCATTTCACCTCTGCAACACATTTAAACAACCACTCCTCTCCCTCCAACCAAAATGTCCTGCTGGCTCATCTCAGTCCTGCTGTTACTTCTCATATGGAACTGATTCTAGTCCCGCATCTCTTTTTCTGAGTGCTCTTTTTGATCATTTCACTATCTGGCTTCTCTTCCTCTACTGAAACTGTTCTCACTCCAGTTATTCAATCAACATATTGTCATGCCAAGTCCCAGGCCTTGTCTGTACTTCTGCTGTGCATGACAGTTACATGAAATGAGACTCCACTCTCATGGCTCTTCTTTCACTTCCCTTCACAGCCCCCTCCACACCCCCTTTTTGGGTTAGAATCCTCTCTTCTGCACTGTCTCACTATTCCATCAGGTCTACCCTCATCATCCTCTCCCACCACCATCCAGCCTCATTTGTTCTCACACTACTGCTGCCCTCAACGTGCTGATGGTGACACCCACCTCTGTCTTCCCCGACCTCAGCATCACACAATACAGATATTCATGACCACTCTGTGAAAAACTTTGTGCATTTACCAAAGGTTCACCTTACAGCACCTAAACTGAATAACATAAGTTCTTCCCAAAATCACAAGGAATTTCCAGTTTAAACCCGAACTTCTAAAGTTATACAGTGAAAAACACTTCCTCTATGTCCTAAATAATACTTCAGTAAATTACTGCCGAGATGCCAGCAAAAAAGCCTAGCTTATGAAATAATGTCTACCTTAGTTTTGGCTTCATCCATAGGCTGGTTTCAGCATTACCACGACCAGTTTATTTACATTAGTTAATGCACTCTTAAAGCACAGTTTTGGTCCCCAAATCTGCAGCATCAGCCTCAGAATATCAGAATCAATGTGTTCAACTCCTTTTACCCATCCTCTGAAAGCTTTGACTCTTTTTGCTTTGCCTACCTACAACCTCCTATTTTCGGTCACCCCATCAATCCAAAATATCCTTTTATTGCCACAGAAATCAACCTCAGCCAACTCACTCTTGCCTTTTAAGATTCCACATTCCACGGGTTCCCATCTTCTGACTCCTTTCTTCCAAGTATCCCCTACGATACTGTCCTCATTTCTGGCCACCTTGAAGCCTCCCCTCGTGCAGCCCGACGGCCGGGTCGCGTTGCCTTTTCCATATCCCCACCAATTACAACAAACATGCCCATGCCCATGCAAGTATGAAAATCACTTCAAGTAACACTATTATGCAATTAAATACTGCACATACTAAGTAATCAGGTCTATGTACGCGGCCAACAGACATTCTTCTGATCCTTTACATCATTTCCCCCAAATTCACATATGTATTGTCCTGTCTTTGCTTTAACACGCACTGACTTGACTGTGTGTCCCAAAGCACCCAAAGCAGTGATAGTGCAGGTGATTTCCCAGCAAGAAATGGGTATGGCTAACGTTATCAAGGTATCTAAATAGGCCTTGGCATCTTAGGAAGTACATCCTTTTGCAAACCAGACCCCTGTTTTCTGGATAGAGATACAACTCACGTATTTTTAGTTGTCTAGTTTAGTTTAGTTTTCGCTTTGAGCAACCTGGTCTGGTGGGAGGTGTCCCTGCCCAGGGCAGGGGGGTGGAACTAGATGGACTTCAAGGTGCCTTCCAACCTAAACCATTCTATGATTCTAAGATTTTTCATTTTTTTACAGGGTTTTGGGCTGTTTTTTAGTTTTTAAAGTTACTTTTCATTTTTCAGTAGTTATTACGTCTGTAATAATTACATAGCGCATACTAAAAAAAAAAAAAGAGGAAATGTACACAGACAAAATCGAGATGCGTAAGATCGATTCCAAATATCTTCAGTAGATGAAGGTTTGTCCTCAGTGCGATGTGTGCTGATGGAGACTGAAAACCTCCCATCTTAACAACACCGACGGGCTGGAAAAGAGCTGCGCAAGACTTCTAATTACTTTTTTTAAGATCTAGAATGACCACACCGAGGCATAATTAAGACAATTCCATCTTCACAATCGTTCAGCCCTTTGTCTTTGTAATAGGAGGGTTACCATGAGTGGTACCTGGGGACGCCCAGCGCAGTGTTCCCTTTATAGTCAATGAAGGAAGAAGATCAGTCTCCGGAAAGTGATTTAGAGCTCCTGATACTGGGTGGCTGCTCTGAAGTGCCTCTCTCTTACACAGGGACGATCAGTCATTTTAACCCATTTAAGCATCTCTGCAATTTCGTTTTCCACATCAGACATTTTATAATTATTCCTCTCTATTGAATAAATACCGAGAAGTACCCAAAACTAGGACAAATATTACTGTACTTCTTCTCACAAAAGAGAACTGAAGCAACTGAAAATACGCTTTGTCAAAAATGTCACTGAACTTTTATACATAATACAAATACTAGCAGTGAAGTTGCAACCTGATAAAACTGAGATTTTAAATGAAAGTACTACCCCGCTACTTATAATTCAAAAGAGCGTGACTTCATGAAGTTAAGCTGCTTGTTCTATAAAATCGAATCAGACCAGGATGGGATTTCATGCAGAATTTTCTGGAGCCTAGCTCTATAACTTTAAAACCCACTACAAAATTTTAACTATGGAACTTAACTGATATTAATGACCCAATATAATTTCCAGAGGTTCAGGAAAGGGTTTGGGGTACAGGCTTTTGGAGCTGTAACACAATTTTGAGGCCAGAAACTCCTCCCAGATGCCAGCTCTGGTGAACAGGACACTTGTTTGGAGGCAAGTTTCTGCCTTTGCACCATTTTCAGCTGATGGATCCATTCGAGTTTTAACCCGATTTTGCTCAGTCAACGCAACTCACCGTCAGTTTGAATGGGTCTGAAGGGATGGAAACCTTCAGGGTGGGAGAAGGGAGAATAAAGGTGAAGAGATGCTTCTTAAGGAGATAATATCAAGGTAAAGAACTGGCAGGGCACAGTCCAAGCTTCAGTGCCTTTTCCTCCATTCCCTGAAAACCACACTTCGCAAGAAATGCCCAGACTCAAAACTACACTTAACGCAAAGTTATAAAAGAAAGTAATTAATATAATTCATTACAATGTCTCCACAGAACCAAGAAATTACCATTATGAACAGTGACAATGAGGAGATAAGAGGCTTGACACAAATAATCCCTAAATCCAGATAGCAGGAGATGTAGTAACGATGTTCTCACCTACTTAAAAAAAAAAAAAAAGATAAAAAAAAAAAAGATATAAGCCGACCCTAAATTCTGATACTTAAAGGATAAGACCATCTTTATTTCCAGGACTGCATACACAATCCACCTCCAGAGATCAAGCCACAGATCTCTCCCCCAGACCAGGTGAGGGAAAAAACATCAAGTTGAGAGACAGTAAAAGACAGAAACCAGGTGAGGGAAAATACTAATGTCAACAGACAATGAAAGACTGGGAAAAAAAGCATTCAGATAAAATAAGCTTCACAGAGGCTTGAAAAATATATGATTTGAATGATAAAATTGTGAACATTTTTTTTGGGGGGGGAATGTAATCTTTTCAAAGTTTGTTACCTCAAAGGGCTCAAATTTCTTAAATTAATGTCACAATTCTTTTTTTTTTTTGTAAAATGATGCAATTACCCTTAAAATAAATGGAAATTATGTTATTCCCATAAGCGAAAATGAAAAACACATTTCTCTTTCATATTTGTTATTCAATAATTGCCTTAAGCTATCCATCGGTAATTATGACATCGTTGTGTTATCAGTATATAACACATGTATTATATACTGATGTATTACAAAGTCTTGTATTAAAGACTTGTAAAGTATGTATTATGAAGTCTTGCAGTCACTGGATTTTACTTAATAAACTCAGAGCCCTTCAGAAGAATGAACACAATTTCTAATCATTAGCACTATCCGTTACCCATTAAATCTTATAATTTAATTAAGAGGAAAATCCCTGGATATTTCCAAATAATCAAACCGCCGCTCTGCACGCTCACCAAATAACCTGCGCTGATTTTAACAATCATGTTCCAACCTGCAGAAAAAAAAAGGGATTCTTTTCCAGAAGCATCAATAACTGCTCTCACTCTTCCATTGCACAATCTGTTGGTGCGGCAGGCATCCAAAGGCATCTCAAAACACTGCATGAGTGTTGATTTAAAGGTTAACTAGTCATCTTTTTTTTTTTTCCCCCCCCTTTTTTTTTCTCCTCTCTCCATGTCTTCTGGTGGAGTTGCTCAATTAACTTCCAAGTATCATCTGATATGCAGACGCGGCGTCAACTTAGAGCATAAAATATACCACCGTGGCATCGTGTTTGATTCCCTGGCCTCTGAAGCCAACCTCTGGCAGAATGAAGCCAGAGGTTGGGTTCCTGGGACAAGGACACCTCTGAAGACAGATCTGAGGAGAGTCCAAACGCTCCTACCCGGGCTGGCCTGGTCGGGCACTCTGAAGCCGTGCAGCAGCCACCAGCTCTGACCATGGGCAGAGGAGCATCCATCTGCATTTGGCAACCTACAGACCACTTCATTCTGGTCTTCAGACTCCTTGGCAGGTCTAGATTTTCCCTCCCAGACTACACTTTCCACACCGTCTGCATTTAGCTGTGTACACCAGTCATACCCTGGACCCCTGCCTAAAACGCCATCTCCAGAGTGTTTCTGTGGTACATTCCCACCAAATACAGAAAGCAGATACTGGCCAGACCTAGGATTTAGCATTAAAGTACTCACTTGGGTTTTTTTTCCCCTCTAGATTCCTCATTTTCTCAGTTTTTTTCTACCCCCTCACAGCAGAATTTCCAAATATCACCTAGCTGATTCTCCTTACTCATTCATTTATTGCCGTATCAAATTTGGTGAGAAAAGGCATAATTATTTCAATTGGTTATAGGCACATGCTCTTGTTTGCAGCATTTCCTTGAAATACTGGATAGACTTCGTTTTTAACTATATTTAAGATGTGAATTTCCTCCTTCATTCATCGTCTTACAGAAAAGCTGGTTTCTCCCATCTCTTTCTTGTCCTTGGAACGGCCAATGAAAAATACTTTACTGCTGCTGTCGCTATTATATTTATTTTTCCTTTCTTTGCTATTTAATGCACTTCCCTTTAACAAAGGGTTTTCAATTTACTAATAACAAGCTAGTTCTCTTTCCTCCTTCTATAGGCTTCTGGATCAAGGTACCTGAATATGATGTGTGGTTATAACATCATTGCTCGTGTATGTACTACATCCTGCTCATAGTCAACATTTAACCTGAAGGCCCAACATACACAATTCTGAGCACAACGAGCTAATTAGTTAAAAGTTAAGCCTAGGTCCTGGAATGAGCTTTTTTTTTTCTCTTTTCCTCTAACTTACATCCACTAGTTCTCTCCAAAAGTGAGAACATGGAGACCATGCGGGACCGTCGGAGCAGGAATTTATTGCCAAGTTGCTTCTCTTCATTTCCTGTGCAACCCCCCCGGAATTTACTTAGGACATCTCCTGAGTGCAAAGTTTAGGCAGGTAGTTTTCTCATAAGAATTCCATGATAATTTTCAAAATTAGTAGCATGCACTTCTTCTATGATTTACGCAAAACGTTTTACATACAATCAGATTTACTGCATAACTAACCATCCAGTAAATGCCAGAGGAATAGTGGAGAGAGGAACAACAGAGGAGTTTTAGTCCTTGGTTTTGGTCTCTCCTTCCCTTATCCAAACCCCTACAAAATCACAGTGCCAGATTTGGGGTTTTTGTTTTTCTTGAACAACCCACACTGAACTATTCCTTAAATTCAGTCTGGAATTTATCATAAATAGCTGCAGCAAAAGAAAACAAGACTTTTTAAGCCTTAAGAATGAAGCTCTTAATCATCTTATCATCCAATGTACTTACTAGTCTTTGTTTACATGGACTTTAAACAAAACATAACTTTTATTTTATTCACACTGAGCAGAATTTTTCTATGAAGATGGCTGCTGATTACAGCACTTCTTTAACATCATTTGGCTTGAGGTTTGGGGATTTTTGCAGATCAGCATAACTAAACTCTGGCTTTGGGCAGACACCGTCTACGAATCAGGATTTCTGTATCTAAGAGGTGAACCATTTTTGCACAGTAAATTGGCTGTAAAATCAGCAATTGGTGTCCGGGAACAGAATAGAGCAGCAATTTTTGCAGTAATTTTTAAGCCACAGAAGCATACGGCACCAAGTGAGTGAAATGCAAAGGACGGCAACTGCTGATCCAGCTTGTCGTCTATACAGAATACAAAAATTGAATGGCAAAGTCCTGCACTAAATAGAACTTAAAGGAATACAGCACATTTTATTTCAATAACCCCTTTAGTCTGGTTGAAGATTTGTAAGAGTGATAAGCTACTGTCCAAATTATTACAAGCCATTGGCTCTAAAAATGTTCTTAGGCCCTTAAAGGAATTACAAACCTTTACTCCTCCTAATTGTTTTTTAAAAACAAGCTTTTATAATTACTAGAAATAATTTCAGCTCAAATTATTTCTAATTTCAGCTCAAAAAAAAAATATTAAAAAGCAAGGAATTTGATGGAAAGGAAATGTAAAATACATAGTCCAAGAAAAAAAAAAAAAAGACAACTAACACCTATACTTTCAATGAATGTTTTAGGTTAGAGCCATAACAAAATAAAAATGTGAAAATCTGAGGATACAAGACAACTTGGACTTTGTAGTCTAAAAAGCAAAATACTTAATTGAACGCAAAGTACAAAATGTTAAAAAGGGAAAATTAGGGATGCTAAAGGTGAGGCTCTCCTCTGAACTGTAACCAAATGGAAACGCCAGCTTTGTGTAAACGGTCTTTTGTCCATTTGACTTTCCAACATTTCCGACAAATTTTGCTCAACTTTTAAGCTGTTTTGGCTCTGCTGAAATTAATACCAAGCAAGCGAACTCCATTCTATTTCATGTACAGCAGCCATACATCTCCCCATAAATAACTTTAGTTACTAAGTGCAACCACATAAAAAGATAACAAAGTCAGCCAACAGTTAAAGAATGGTATTTGATAAACTATGGTCCGCTCTTGCCAAAAGAACCACTTTGAATGGTGATAATGAGCAGTCCAGGGTAGTCAAAACGGTGTGTACCTCCACATTTTGCATGACTAGCAGCCGGCAAAAAGTTACTTACAACCTAGATCAACAACTGTCAATGCACTCAAGATGTAGCCTCTCAATGCCACTTGCTTTTTCAAAGTAAGTCAGAACTTTGTCAGAAACTGTTATTTTTATTGATCTAATATGTATCTGTACGTCTATCACCATCACATAATTCTGAAGAGTCTACCTGAAAAGCTACCCACCTATACGCTTTAATTAATTTATATTTTAAATTGTAAATTTCTGCTCTGACCTGTTTTCGGATGGACGATACGTTTTTGAAAGCTCTCCTAATAAAACAGAAGTTCTGTTCACCTGGATGGAATCCACGTTTTCTGGGACTTTTAAAGACTCCCCACATTTTCTAATATTTTCCTGATACCTGATTCTCAAAACACTAGCAGGCAGTCAGGAGACCAATGTCAAAAGCTATTCCTCATACACCCAAGAAAAACACACACAAAATCAGAATTCATAAAAAAGAATGGATATATGTCCTTTCACCTTTTCATAACAAGACTTTTCTGGAGATTTCAGAGGGATTAACATCTACCCTGTGAAGGCCAGCCTGACATTCTTTTGTCAAGAAAAGCCTAGATACTACACTGAAATAAAATTTATCTTGCATAGAATGCCGTAATAAACCATTTTTATATTAAATATATTAAACTCAAGTGAAAAACAAAGGTAGTCTTTCCAACATTTGCTGAAGAGATGCCAAAGACTTTTGCAATGCAAGCTAAAATGAATTTTATGGCAGTCACCTACTCTGCTAAAAAAACCTACTAATAAAATTTGTCTTTCAACACTGCTGAGCTAAAAGTTTCACTTGTTAACCGGGTGGATATTCCAAAATATATTCATTTCCCTTAAACTTACATATACATACAAATAGTTGCACTGCAGAGGTGCGCTAATATTTGGCAAATAACTACATATGAATTTCCACCTTGCCAACAAGGATGAGATTTTTAAAAGAAAGAACACTTACCAGTTCACAGTGAAAATGGAAAAGCACGGTATTAAGATTAATTTTGTACAATGAGCTGCAGATACGTGATATAAGTTACAATAACTGGAAACATTAACACCAGTATGCAAAAATCAGAAAATTCTCGGGCGAGATGTGCAATTACCTACGTTTAAGATGAAGGGTCACTGTCATCCCCACAGTCACGTCAGCCGCACCGAGACCTCCGTGATCCAGAGCAGGCGAAGAGCATCGCTCCTGACACCCCATCACTTTTGAGAGGGGTTTTCAAGGTTCCCTCTCGGGCTTTTTCCCAGCGCCGAGCACTCTGTGGTAGCTACGGGTTCGTAAAGGGAAAAGCTGCAGAAAAGGCAGGGTCCTTTGGATATTTCTAGCAACTGAAAATTCTACATCATAACAGTCAAAGTTTTAAGACGCGAAGGAAGATAAATCTTCAAAACTAAGTTGTAAAGTGCTAATGTAAGAATGAGATCAATAATAACATGTTTTTAACTCTCGCCTGCTAAGTAAGGTTTATAATTCCTCAGACTGCAACAAAATTATTTTGGTACGGCAGGAGTTTGAGCAATGCATCCCTCATCATTTTACTGCTAGTTCTTTTTCTGGCTGTTTTTTGCTGGTACGCTTGCACTAGGAGAAACGATTCACATCTATTTTAACACTAACTTGAGGCTGCTGTTTAATTTTCTAAGCGAAGTGTCAAACCCCAACATTTGTAAAAAAAAAAAAAAAAAAAAAAAATTAGAAATTACCTCCAGGTTTTATACAAACAAACAAACAAACCAAAAGAGCAGGGGTACCAAGCGTTTTGGGACAAAACGGGACAAAAGCTGCCTTTGTAGAGGGACGGCTCAAGGTGACACGCTTGCGGAGGGATGGGGGACGCACCGCCACCAGCGGCAGGTGCAGAATCTTTAATCTGGCCCTGAAAGGCCACCGTGTTCCCCTCCCAACACATGGCCACTGGGCTAACAGGATTGACACCAGGGGGAACTGGCTCGGCAAGTGCACCCACCCCCTGAATGGCGGGGGTCTCTCCCCGCAGCTGCCTGGACGTCAATCAGCCCAAGGGGAATGCTACAGGGGTCAGCCCTGGGGGCTGGTTCTCTATGCCTGACATTTCTATCCCTGAGTCAGGAGGACAATGAGGGGAGCCACAAAGCCCCGGCATTGCCATTCAGCGGCAGGACGAGATGGAGGGGAGTGGGAAAGGCCCCCCGACACAAAAATGATCAACGGGAGAAGAACAACCCAACTCACCCTCCTCCGAGGGAGCGGTGGGGAGAGCACGGTGGCGGTAGCACGGCCAGGGAAGGTTAATCCCACACAAAGACGTCGGGTTTTTTTTTTTTTTTTTTTTGCAGCTGAAAGCTAAAGTTTAGTAAAGCTTATTGCTAAGCAGAACTGGACGTCCGCGTCTGACCTTGTGGGCAATGCCCTTTTGATGGGAACAGCCTGGGATTTTTTAAAAAAAAAAAAAAAAACAAACCCAAAAAACTCTAAAAGGCAATCACAAGTCATAGAACATTATAAATGAAGAGATTCATCATTTGGTTGTACAGAATAATTAGTATGATTGGATTAGAATATCTGTTGACCCCCAAATCCACAGCAAGATGAGGCAGAAGCTTATCTAGGAGATGAACTGCAATATCCAGAGAATAAGTTTCTGACAAACCAAGAGCTAAAGCAGCCTTGCCACCACGCAAGTTGACAAACTTCACCTTTGTACAGCAGGCAAGCTAAAAACAATTAAAATTTTGCAAGCAATTAAAATACGCAAGATACCAGCACTTAGATGGGGATCAGAGTTTACACAACCCAAACAGAGCAAAAACGACGTGAAATCCGCTTTTGATTTTGATACTTCTCCAGCATTAAACTAATTGCTTAAATTACTTTGCCTCTATATGAATAAGGATTCATAACTTTTACATAGACACAAGAGGACGGAGGGTCACGGGTGGTACAAGTGACAGCACAAACCCCATGGTTGATACAGGCATATAGTTTAAAAATAAATTGCATGAAAAAACTGAGTAGAAACTGACTTCAGAAGGTTAATTACCTACAGAGGTGGAAGACCAGGGTCTAAAAATAATGAGGAGGTACTTGTGAAGAGACAGGAGAAGCTGGTACCATCTGGCAACACCAGTTTGTCAGGAGCTGGTCACAGTGGACCTGTACGTGCAGAAGAACATGGAGACGTGAAGACACATCTCCAGCCCTTCCCTCGGAGGAAGGGAGGACCACACAGCTCAGCGCCACTCAGGAAAACTACTGACCGATTTATCACCATGTCCTCATAAACAACATAAAATCTAAAAGAATTCTAGTTTCATCTGAAAGATCCGAGCCCCGAGATCCACATCTCCTTGAAAAAGTGCAGACAGCATATACTCGTGAATAATGGCTTATTTTCATAGCAATGCTTATAGATTTTCTTCAATACTGTCCCTCATTTGTGATTATTTTTACTCTTCAGCCTCTCTTTTGCATACAGAAAAGGGCACCGAAGCTCATGATACTCAAGCAGGTTTTTTTTTTCTTAATTCAGAAGCTGGATTAAGCAGAAATGTTCATAAACCAAACACATAAGAAACATTAAATGTTGGAGTGTGAACATTTTGTGGGAACACTTCTCACAGAAATTAAAATTGGATTTCTTAACCTTTTAACCTAAAATTCAGAACAAATAGCATACAATTCAAGTAGGTGAAAGAAAAATCTCTTTCCTCTCTAAACAGTACGCTGACACAAGCCCGCAAAAATATCAAATTCTGACTAAAAGAACGTGAGAAAAAACCAGAGCACTTCAGTTGCTGCAGATTGGTTCCTTTGTAAGATTTTGCTGTATATTCCTTTTCTCCCTGTGCAGTGGCAAATAAAGCTTTAAGGTGCCGCGCACTCAGACCCACAAGTGATGGGCTGTAAAAGCGGTATTTTCATAGGGTTTGAAAGGTGGAGGTTGCTGTTTGGTTCCACGGTCAGATGGGGTTTTTTGGGAAGGAATATTCTTCCAGTCTTTCAAGAAATGTGTGTAAAGCCGAGGTTTGCACACCCTCAGAAGTCAGAGAGAGGGACTTTGCAGCTCCAAAAAAAATTCCTCGTAACTCGTAATAAAAAATGGAAATCCAGCAGAGATATTTTGGATTGGCATCTACTATATATACACTACACTCAGTTTTATTCACAAATAAAGTTGTTAGGAATTGGGTTTTTTTTCATCTGTTATGGGTGACAGAGGAGGAGCCAAGCCATAAAATTAGAACAAAACCCTGAAGTGATGGAAATCAAAATAAAGCTTATATTGCACACATTTGGTGTGCCACACATTTACAAGAATATATACAAGTTCCACTTGTGCACTCCTATGGTCTATTATCAGTCATGATTTAAAGACATGGTTAAAACAAAAAGAGGGAAAGATCCGTTCGTATTACACTGAATCCCACATTAGGGAGAGGAAATTAGGTCAGTATGCTTCATTTTCCCACTGCTGGTAAAGTTAAGGTTCAGCTCCCATCTTTCAAAAATGAAGCAACAAAATAGCTCTCAAGTCTATTCATTTATTTGCTTAGGTTTTGTTTTGCCCTAGTCATATTATCTCAGTAATCTTTTATCTTTTTTCCTTAGCTAACTCCTTTCTGAAAGACTATTTCCAAACCACGTACAAGAAAAAGTATTTTTCAATAGTGTTGCTGTGAATGACAAACTCCTTGAGGCTAAGAAAAAAAAAGTAAATCGTCATCTTTGAACGCTATGAACGTTACTCAGAATCGTTACATTAGTTATTATTAATGCCTGGCATTCCCGAAGTAGTATGAGGGAATGTCAAGGAGTAACTTAAAAGTGATGCAGGTCGAACGGCAGTGCAAAAGGTAAGCGTTATAAATGAGTACCTTCCTATTGCGTGAAGTGAACAGCCTGTAGCTGGATATGAAAGAAAGCAGGACTAGACTCTTCTTTTGAGCAGCTCATTTTTTACAGCTGACTTCCAGTTTGCTCAAATACATAACACCACCATAGTCTATTCATTTCCCTGTAAAAGCAGATTTCTCAAGTATAAGATATTATGTCTCTGAGAAAAAGTAAATCTTCTTTAGTTAAGCGGCAGGCAATGGAAAAAAAAAAAATTATTTAGGAGATCACTCATAAAGGGTGAAATCAAAGCACAAAAAATGACTGGCTACAAACTAAAGCAAACCTATACCCAGTAACTTCTCATATGTAAGTATATTGAGGAAAACAGAACTTCAGCCCCGGTCTTTGGTAACTTTTGAGTAGTATTACTGTTTCCTTCTCCGTACACTCTTCCACAAAATCAGTCGTTACAAACCTCCAAACCACTTCGGAGCTGCCCTCTTTCACCAAGGCGGCGGATAGTACCTGCCAACAAATTGCTCCACTTTCAACGCAGACCCATTTCGGCACCTTAGGGACGTTTAGGGTTACCAAGGCAAAAAGACGGTTTTGTCCCTTGTGGAGGGGAAGCGGATTCACAGTTTTATCCTACGACTCTCAAAAAAAGCATAATATTACATTTAAATGATCCCGTCTCTTCCTAAGATTAATATTGCATGACACATGGTCTTCCATAGGAGCTCACTGGAAAATAGGTATTTTTTCAGATTCTGGACAATGAAGAGTTTCTTTTCATAAAGCAGTCAGAAGGCTCTAGAAACTTCAGCTTCTGCTTTAATAACAGTAGTAGAAATTAGAAAAAAAGAACTATGGACCTTTTCAAATACCATTAGTACTCAGTGTTCTTTTCCACAAGACAGAGCAAACTGCGTAACGCTACAGATGGGTGAACTGCAGTACCTTGAGGGGAAAATGTGAAAAGAAAACACAACAAAAAAGCATGTTTCCCTATCAACATCCACAGTTTTCGTTTAACTAACCCGGTATGTGGAAAAGAATATCAACATTGAGACACTGGCCAGGGTGACAGGAGAAAGGAGTGTCATTTTCAGGCTTGCCGCAGATTTTTTGCACGGTTGGTGTGAGAGGCTTGATTTCGGTGCACCTGTTACTGCATCTCGATTACTACCACATGTAAAATGTGTTTAACTCCCTTTTTCTTCCCTTTGAGAGTCTTCTCAGAGATATGACTACACGCAACCATTGCACTAAGCACAGCGAATGCTCCTGCCAGAGCTGCAATCTCCCCACAAAAACCGCCCCACGTAGGGCAATAAAAATAACAAAAAACGTACTTTGAAATAAAGCGATTTAGTTTCAGATTCACAACCATTAGACCAAAATGGTTTAAGCACCATCATTCTGCAGAGCTGGACAGAAAGACAGACTCTGACCACAGAACATTTCTTTTTTTATTTCAGTATTTCTAAAGTTGTTTTTTTTTTCAGTCAAAAATTCAAAAATCTGAACAGCCCTGGCACAAGTGAAAGTATTTTGACTGAGAAATGTTGACGGTGGGAACAGCAGGTTCTCTCTTCATGGTGGCATCTTCTGACAATAGTAGACTTTGTCTACAAAGGCTGTGATTTCTGCTAGTTCCAACAAGCACTTCAGCACGTGCAGTTTGGATGTCAACCATAAAACATAATACCAAGTACAGCAAAGGCTCCTAAACATAACCCCTTCTTGGGACTGCAAGGTTCTGGAGAGCTTGTTCATGTCACCCAGCCGCCTCGACACAGCTCTCTCAACGCCCTTTTTTTCCTCTCCGAGCCCTGTCTTCCCGTTCCTTCCAACAAGCAACGCCGGCAATACTCTCCTCTTGTGGGCAGCAACATCCAAAGCCACCCGAGAAGGCAGAACGGCTCTCAATCCTGACTGTTCTCAGTCAATCAAGGACCACACTTCTTAACTCTTTGCTACTTCTTGCACTGACAGACAGAGCATTGTTTTCTCCCACCAGTTTTCCCTCTGCATCTGGACAGGTTGCATTGGGACTTGGGGGTGCTGATGGAGGAGAAGCTGGACATGAGCAGGCAATGTGCTCTCGCAGCCCAGAAGGCCAATCCCATCCTGGGCTGCATCAAAAGAAGCGTTGCCAGCAGATCCAGAGAGGTGATTCTGCCACTTTACTCTGGTGAGACCTCACCTGGAGCACTGTGTGCAGGTCTGGAGCCCTCAATATAGAAAGGACATGGACCTGATGGAGCGGGTCCAGAGGAGGGCCACCAAAATGATCAGGGGGCTGGAGCACCTCTGCTATGAGGACAGACTGAGGGAGCTGGGGTTGTTCAGCTTGGAGAAAAGGAGGCTCCGGGGAGACCTCATAGCGGCCTTCCAGTACCTGAGGGGGGCCTACAGGAAGGCTGGGGAGGGTCTGTTTACAAAGGCCTGCAGTGACAGGACGAGGGGCAATGGTTTTAAGTTGGAGAAGCAGAGATTTAGATTGGATATTAGGAAAAAGTTCTTTACCATGAGGGTGGTGGAACACTGGAACAGGTTGCCCAGGGAGGTGGTTGAGGCCCCTTCCCTTGAGATATTCAAGGTGAGGCTCGACGAGGCCCTGGGCAACCTGGTCTAGTTGGGGGTGTCCCTGCTGACTGCGGGGAGGTTGGACTAGATGACCTTTGGAGGTCCCTTCCGGCCTGGACCAATCTATGAATCTGTGAAATTCTCCTTGAAAAATAAGGATTTCCTGGCCTCCTCTAGTGACTTTTCCCTAGACTTTGCTGTTTGCTCACTCTTCACCACAAAAGCCTTTCTTGTCTGGCTTTATATTGCTATCACACAACAAACTGGGTTCCTATCCCTTCCTCACACACCAGGGATAGCATGCTCATCCATGCTCTCTGATTTCATGAGTGAAAAATACGCTCTTTGTTTCCAACATTTTAAACTTGTCCTCTTCGTCTGAGCAATTGAACTGATTTTTGCATCCTCTGGAGAAGCACCTTTATTCAGAATTGGATTCCTTCTGTCTCTTCCTATCACACAGTAGCTACAAAATGTTAACACAAGGCTGTCTGCCCTCCTACTGATCTTGATTGGAAGGCGCCCACCATCCCTCTCTGTGAGTACCCGTTCAGCACATTGCACACAATAGCTGGTGGAGTTTGCAAATCCCATAATTACACTTGAAAGGTCCAAAGGCACGTACTGCCCTGCCGTTAGCACACCATAATCGTTTAATGTAACAGCTGTAGACTTAATCACCCCTCAAGTAAGAGAAGTCCTCTTCTGGGACCTGCGGGTAGATAGGTCAGCACTGAACTATTGCTGGGTAAGATTCTGGAAGAGCCCAGGAGCTGTAAATCAGAACTGGAGTGCTGGAGCGCGTCCAGAGGAGAGCCACCAAGCTGGTGAGGGGCCTGGAGAACAAGTCATACGAGGAGAGGCTGAGGGAACTGGGCACGTTTAGTTTGGAGAAGAGGAGGCTGAGGGGAGACCTCATTGCCCTCTACAACTCCCTGAAAGGAGGGTGTAGAGAGGTGGGTGTTGGCCTCTTCTCCCAAGGGAATAAAGACAGGACCAGAGGAAATGGTATGAAGTTGCGGCAGGGGAGGATTAGATTAGATATTGGGAAGAATTACTTTACCGAGAGGGTGGTCAGGCACCGGAACAGCCTGCCCAGGGAGGTGGTGGAGTCGCCATCCCTGGAGGTGTTTAAGGAACGTGTAGACATGGCACTTCAGGGCATGCTCTAGTGCCCAAGATTGTTGGGTTGTGTCTGTTTGTGGGGTTTTTTTGGTGTGTGGTTTTTGTTTTTGTTTGGTTTTTTGTTTTCTGGGTTTGTTTTGTTTTTTTTTTTTTTTTGTTGGTTGGACTCAATGATCTCAAAGGCCCCTTCCAACCATGAAGATTCTGTGATTCTGTAACTGAACCTGAACGCCTTGTCTTACATGATCCCAACCCAAGATCATCCAAGAACTGGACAGCAGTGAAGTCGCTGCACCATTGCATAATCTTCTGTGTGGCCAAATGGTAAGACACAACGTGTGACATATGGCACGGGTGAAGGACAAGTGACTCTTAACTCATGCTTAATAACCCAGCTACTCCGGCCATCATCTTCTAACGTCACATTTTAATGCTCCATCTCCATCCTCAGACCAGTGGGTCTTCCAGCAACTCTAAGTCTATGAAATACCAAGATAGATGCACATTTGGGGAAAAAAAAATATTGGAAGAGAACACTAAAGAAATTGGCAGAACGGATTAATTGAATGCAGAACCTGGTCAACAGGAGACTGTAAAGCTCTTCCTCCTTACAAAGCAGCTCCATCCTGTTATTCCGAAACTGACATAATCTTCTGACCAAAAATCAAACAGTAAGAACAAATTCAGTAGAATTCATCAGGTGAAGAGTGAACAGTACCCCAAGACAGAACTTTTATGGTTAAGGGTAGAAGAGTTTCTTGTTGCTGGTCTCCAATTTGATGATTAAGGAACACTGATACTGTGGTGAGGGGTGACTGGAAATCAATTAATTGGCTAATCCTTAAGGCTGATAAAATTTCCAACATTTTTCTTCCTACTTACTTAGAACTTTACCAAACTTTAGCTATAATTTATAGCTGTTGTTTGCCTCGGGCTGAGCTATGTTGAAAATTTCACAGTAAACAGTTCATCTACATCCAAGAGAAAGTCAGAATACAAACAAATCGGTTTGCCGATTCTACAAAAATCTAGCAAACTTTGCTATGAAACACTCTAGTGCACCTGTTTTTCAAATCAGGGATGTGGAATTTGGCTGGGATTTACTCCTCCCATTCCCATGAGATTGCAATTTACGCATTCTCAATAGACACTTCTTAAATTTTAGCAGCTACAGCATACAAAGATTTAACAAAGCGTGTCCTTGCGATGCAGATAAAGGTCTACACTTGATTAATTCAAGTCTGGACACATGAATGAAAAACATGAATCCTGAATCAGTGTGTTCCCTGTGCCCCAAAAAATGCCCTGCAGAAGAAAACTTTTCAGTACAAATTCAAGAGGAGAGGAAAGAAGAGAGTAGGAGGGAAGGTGGGCAGTCACGTGGACGTGGATATTAGGACACAAAACAAAGGTCTGGAAACTGCCGGAGGGAAGGGAAGAGAGAAACAGCTCAGGGGGGTTACTTATAAACCTGTATTAAATTGACCAGAAATGAAAGTCTGAACGACTATACCTCCATAAACTATCCACAATCACACTTTCTGGTAAGAATAGTGACACCCCAACATCATCCTCAATCCGAAATGCTGATTTTATAGGTATTCACACAGTACACATACCATATATAATTTTTAAAGAAAAGTGGAACTGAGACTACTTTTTCGGACAAATATCACCTTCTACCACAAGCTATAAAGATGTATATCCACTGCAGAAATCAGCTGGGAAGATGCCCACAATGGGAAGTGTTTAAAAAACTAGTGCTTTCTCATGATCCATTTCCTGAGAAAAACAGTGAGTATTATTGCAGACTGAAACATCCTTAAGCCAAAATGCCTGCCTTGAAACAAATCAGCCCCTTTGTTTGTGCATTTGTTAATATACCCGTAAAGTTTCGTTTTCCTAAACTGGTCGGTGTGTGATGCAATTGGTACAACAATTATTTATCCACAACGTTTAAGAGGAGGACATCAACTTTAACTGTTACCCATTATCCCCCAAATACATTTCAGGATAACAACATCCAGAACTTGATTTCAAAATATTAATACTATTTCATTAGCAGCTCAGAACATGGATAAACACTGCACTAGTTACTCTACAAAGGTAAAAACCTTCCCTTCTCCAGGAAAAAGTAAGCCATATCTTTCAAAGCAGACTCTTAACTTTTTTATGTACACAAAATTAGAAGCCGAAAGAGCACTGTATTTACTTAATAATGTCAGTAAAGGCATACACACAAAATAGTATAGTAGAATATTCTAAATCAGATGTAAAATTCTCATTACATATCATTCTTCCTAATTCTGAATACTTTATTTTCTACCTGAACGTTCATTAAACTGATAATATTCAGCATTGTTTTAACTTCATTTTTAAAAGGAAATATATTTAACATATATCGGAGGTATTTTTAAACAAAACACACACAAGAACTGATGCAAAGTCTGCATCAGAACCTTATCAGCTTCCATAAATGTACTGATCCCCAAGGGCATGTCCCTCCCCATCTTTAAAGCCAGGATCACACATTACTGCAAGACAACCTCAGAGGGGAAAAAACCCCCAAAAAGTACGTTCCAAAACTCAAAACACCCTACCATCTAAACATCTTTTGTACATATTAAAGTTTTTTACAGCCAACCTACTGGAACTTTCAATTTATACCTTCCTAGAAGGCTTGAAGCCTTCTCTTCCCAGTAAAGAAATTAAGAATTAATTTCAGGAAGAACTTCTTTGCTGTGAGGGTGGTGAGAGCCTGGCCCAGGTTGCCCAGAGAAGCTGTGGCTGCCCCATCCCTGGAGGGGTTCAAGGCCAGGTTGGAGGGGGCTTGGAGCAACCTGGTCTGGTGGGAGGTGTCCCTGCCCAGGGCAGGGGGTGGCACTGGGCGGGCTTTAAGGTCCCTTCCAACCTGAACCGTTCTGTAATTCTATGAAAGAAGCCTGCTTTGGGGAAGACACCGGCATTCCATGGCCACCAGGGATGACTGCGCAAAGCTTCTGAAAAGCTGCCTCACTGCAGCTTCTGGAAGGGACCATCCACCCCACTCCAGACCTCACCTCACCCTGGGGAGCAGTCTCACTGCTGAGGAGAAGGATGGAAAGCAACGGAGTCCCTCCATCACCTCTTGAGAGGGGAAAGTTTGTTTCAAATTGGATTAGAAATAGGTCTACTGCCAAACCCAACATTTACAGCTGTGCCTCAACACCAACTTTATACAAAAAACTCAAGAAGAATTAAGTTTCAACACCGCCAAAGCATAGACGTCTTGTGACCATATCTCAGAACATTAAAAGAAAGCCAAGGCACTTGTAAAGTTGATAATTACTGCCTTCCTTTTAGTTTTTCTTTTTTTATGTGGATATACTGCATCAAAGACCCCCAGACTTATGAGTAGTATCTCAATAAATATAGATGCTGAATGTCACCACAGTAAATACCTCATATTTTTGACACTGATCCAGTACTCTGTTACATAGGAGCAGCAGACAGATTTCATTTAACTGAGCACATGGTGCAGCAAAGATATTTCTCCAGGTTCTATGTAGTTTCTATAAGACTATGTCAACTGTCACTCTTATGAATCTTTTGGTTTTGGAGAATTACTACCTATTCCTAATGAGTTCCTTACTTACAAGTCTTTCAATAAGGATGTCCAGAGGAAGAAAAAAAAAGCACAACAGCTATATCAAATTAAATCACAACGCAAGTCAACCTGTATGACATTTGAAATACTATTATCTTTGAGTAATAGACAGTACAACTCCTTTTTAATATATTGTAAATCACTGGGTTCAAAGAAAACAGCAACCTGAAATAGTACCTTTTCAGTAAAATGCAATAAGCATTTCAAAAAAAGAAAAGTCACGTGCAGCTTCCAAACCCAAAAGACATCAAAAATTAACTACAATTTTCCCTGAATGCTACACATTTCATATCAACATTTATAAAATTGAAAAGTTACATCCAACTGGATAATTAAGATGCATTTATCTTTCTCTACATGTACATGCTTACGCTTGCACACACACAGAAGCACTGTGTGTTTCTTTCTTCAGAAAGAAATAGTTTTAATGTGAAAAATGTAAACTAGAAAAAAAATGGCTGAAAAAAAGTATTTGCCTAGCTGTAAATTTAAAATGATCACATCATACAACTACTACTATGAGGAAGTAGAAACAAGGTAAAAATTACTGTTGGGTAGGTTCTTCTAAATTAACCTCTTGAAGAGGAACACAAGGTCTTGAGACACACATGAATAATGTTTTAAAAATATTAATTACATGGAACTTGTCACAAGTCAAAGTAACAAATACTTATTTTGATCGTCTTTGCTGCTTAAAGATTATTTTATATTGGAGCGTTTGTCACACCCTCCTGAACAAAATTTGGTACAAGTAAGACCAGAAGTGAGACCTTCGTTTCCAACGGGAAAACATTAAAGCATTTCTTTTTATCTGAGCAGGAAGGCATTCAGACAGTTCAGCCAGACTCTTGCACATAGTTTTTATTTAAAAATCCCTCTACTATCTTGTCCTCATACATGTATGAAACAACACTTAGAAAAATAAATCAAATGAACAGAAAACTTTGCAGAACACCACAGGTAGAGAAGGTGAAGAGAAGGTATGGGATGATGGGGGGGGGGGGGGCGGGAATTAATGTGAATTGAAGATAGCTGAACGTTGCTATTTTAAGAAAGGACCTCTTTCAAAATAAGGCAAAAAGACAAACACTGATCTAACACAGTGAATGCAAATACAATGAACAAAATGTGAAGAATGCCAAACATCAGTAAAAAAGATCAAATTAATGACACCCCTATGACACTGCTTATATAAACAAAGCCAGTAAATGTTTGATTCAACATGAAGTATTAATTAATAAATGATATTTTAATCAGTTGTTAGTAATAACTGTTTTCAGTATTTGTTTGACAATAACAACACTGTATCATTAAAATGGAATCCCAGAACCACTTATTTTTATCATCAGCTGGTATCAGTTGCATATTAGCACTCGGAGAGCCCTAAATTCAGTATAAATATCACTGTTTGTGAACCAGGGCTGTCAAGCCTTGAAAATCCTGTACCCGATCTCAACCATGCGTGATGTGGAAGGTGCATATTCCACATGAGCAGCTTCTGTATTTCGTGGAAAAGCCTCCCGTTATCAGCATTCAGGAGCTCGTTCCAGAAGACTCAATCATATCGCTCCCAGCGCCCGAGGAAGAGTTGGGATTCAAAACACAGGCTCAGCCGCCGAGGGTCAGCCCAAACTCAATCGCCTGTGCACTGAAGCACCGTGGACGCCTTCTGACTATGTTTTTTCACATCATTTTGAGAGTAAAAAGAATATTTGTGTATTATCTAAGTACATGTGCTCTTAAGAAAAGCTTAAAATGGCAGTGAGTAACTCCTTGGAAACAAACTTTAAAATAAATGATAATATTTAATACCTTTGCATTTTTAAGGACGGTTATTCACCAGAAGCAAGACCACAGCCCTATTAAGTACAACTCTGTCTTTCACAGCTAAAAGAGCAATTAAAATTAATCACTACCACAAAAAAAAAAGGGGGGGGAGGGGGGAACAAAACAAAACAAAAAAAGATTAAGTTGTTTTCCCTCACGTATCAGCAATTATTTACACCCCAGCTTCATTATCTGTTCTGCCCCCCCCCAGCAACCTGAAGCCTCACTGCCTCTGGCATGAGGAGACGGAGGCTGCCCGTAGCACACGATACAACGGGCAAAGGGCCCGTGGCTCCCCTTCCTGCGAGGATTAGCACCCCAATACGGTACAAGAAACGGCTGGGAATGAACGAGATGGGACACCTGGGCTTCCCCCCAAAAAATAATCATCCAGATGAATAGTCTCGGAACTGGATTACTCTCTAAATGACACTAGGATGAAAGGAAACTAAATTCATAACCCCAGAATTAAAAAAAAAAATAATAAAATCACTTATGCGTTGATTAAAAATTCTTAATATTCTCTAAGTTTAAATAAAGTTAATTGACATATAAGGGATTTTCATTGTTCCATTTTTCTTCTCTCTAAAGAAATCACTGAAAATGGAATAATTCAATTTTTCCTAATGACATATTTCACCCTATTATGTGTACTTTCACTGTCTAATTCTACATAAAAGCAGTATTTTTTTTTAAATAAACCTATCCTACGCAACTCAACTTTTCTCCAAAGGGAACACAAAACAAATTGCCTGGGATGGGTGATAATAACAAAGCAACACCATTTACTAATTTTATATAAGTTATCTGCCACCCTAGAGACTCCTTGGAGGGGAAGAACGCGTCTGAATTTCACCTACAGTGCCACAGGCACAAAGTGAGAGAAACTAAACAAGCACATCCTGAAGGGAGAAAAAACGCCTGCAGCGGCAAATGACCTACTACATACCTCGCTCTCAGGTTTTTTGATGTTATAATTTGTTAATTTCAGGGAAAAAAAGACAATTATCCACAGTTTTGGTTTGTTCTAGCAGAATTATTAAACTTTTTAAAGTTTTTGATCAAAAGTGACATATATCGTTCAAAAGATCTGTGTATTTTCAAAAGATTACAATCCTGAGTACAAAGTATTTGCCATATCTGTTTCCTTACCACCTGAAGCAGCAACGTGCATCATTAGAACAGCACCAAACTCTGTAAGGGTGAAGCAAATCAAATTTTTATTTGAATTCCTATGCATTAAAGTTAATATTTTCCAGCTCAATGCACAGTAAGCAAAAGATAATTTTATTCAAATATGCATTTCATGGTATGAATAAGGAAGTGTTCATCTCCCCACTGAATTGGTAAGTCTTTTAAGTAATGATTCATTTGAAAAATCAACAGGGTATTGGCAATTTAGTGTAATATTAAATACATACATATACCACACCTATGCTGACACACATGTAATACAGTTTCTATGATATATATTATAAAGAATGTAATTTACA